>NW_027176154.1:508477-670977 GCF_023055335.1 Clinocottus analis | reverse complement strand
ATCAGATCTTCACCCCATTGTATAATCAATGCTGGAGAGTTTCATCAGATTTGTGTTGTTGTTGTTGTTGTTGTTGTTTGTCAATTCAACATCCCGAGTTGGATTGAGGTCATGGACAGTCTGCAGGATGTCAGCCGGTCCATGTTGTAGTTTGTTGGCGGGAAACTTCCTTTTTCTTTGGCCAGTAATTTTTCTAGAATTTAAAAAAAAAAAAAAAAAAAAAAAAAAAGTTCCTCTTTTACTTTACAAAACAAAGAAAAACTGAAGCGGAACACAAAAACTGTAAAGAAGGAACACAACAACGGCATCGCTGAACGTCAATACGTTTATATTGATCTGCTCTTAATTTTCAAATTTTGAACTTTCAAAATCTTTTGAAGTTGCAGTTTAACGTCACTGCCACTGGAACGGTTACTGCAATGTAGAAGATTAAAGATTAATCTGGTCATGTTTTCTTTACGTAAAACGTGTCCATGTTGGATTTAAAAACCAGAACTAACCTGATTGGTCAGATTTCTAATTGGTTCCCTGAAGGCTTGATTTCTTCTTCCTTCTTCAAATGGATGTTGTTTCATTTTCCGTCAAATCGTTTGTTCAAAATCCCCAAAATTATCAAACGTGAGCAAACTCACGTTTTTGACTCAACTTTAATTATTTGGATGTGAAAGCAGCTCGTTGGGTTTGAGTGTCTTGAAACCGTTTAATTGTGTTTATATTGGACACAACTCAAAGTTTGGAAAGCTCAAAACTTGAATTGAAAATTGGCCCCTCTTTGTTTCCGTATACATGGTCACAGCCAAAAGTCAACACAATTTGTCTCGCCCTGTTTGTGTTTCCCGCCTGAATGTTCTAAACTGTAGGAAGGTGTTGTTGTGTTGTTGTGTTTGTCGTCTCCGTGTGTCGTTGCTTGAGTTGTTGACTGTGGCCGCCGGCCACACGAGCTCAAACCGAGGACATTTTTGGTCTTCTCCAAAATGGCTTCCCTCACATCTGTAGTTTGCTTTGTCTCGTGTTGTTTGTTCCAACAGTGAACTTGTCAAACTTCTCCCTGGAAGTGTTGACTGTTGGGAAAATCCTTTTCTCAGCCCTCACGTTACACATACAGCCGCCTCCTGACGCCGCGGGATTAACTGCGTCCTTTTGTCTTCACAGTCGACCCGCCGACAGACTTGAGGTTTAAGATCTTGAATGAGAACACGGTGCAAATGCTGTGGAGCAAACCCCGGTCCAGGATCCAGGGCTACAGGATCCTAGTGACCTCAGACACAGGTGGGTGCTCATTAAACCCGCGAGTTATGTCCTGCCAAGCCCAGAAACATTATAAGTGTCGTAAACTCCCTTTAGACGTTTAGTCGGCCCGGCAAGCCTCAACACACCCGGCAATTATCGGAAGATTTTCTGCAGACACAAGTTTGGGCTGCGGAGCTGTAATGATATAAGAAGAAAAAAACAGGAATACCAGAGGAAGAAAAAACATTATCACTGCCATGGAAAAAATGTGTCAGCATTAGTTTAGCTCAAGCGTGGAGCTGTCACGTCCGTCAGAGCTCATCAGCTGAGAATAAATTAAAAAAATAACAACCACCTCAACCTTTGTTGGTGTTTCCTCTGAGGTTTGACACTTGGTCTAAATCATCTCAATGTGACGGCGTGCAATGGTATTTTTTACACAATCAGGGTTCTTCTCCAATACGACAATGTTCCTATTCAGATGAAGCCAGCTGGTTTCTTCAAGTTCAAACTCAAGCCAGTTTAGAGTTAATTAAACGGATGTTTATTTCATACTTAATATTCAGTGCTACTAAACATCTAGACCCAGTAACTGCAGTTGCATATTATTAAACGTTGATAAGCTAGCTTAAAGTGCTATTCACCGTTAGCTAACGTAACTACCGAATGAACAGAACTTACGTTAGCGCTTAACTTACAGGTAAACTTGACTGACAGAATTAACGTTAGCTTAAATTTTTTACACAATGAGAGTCCTCCAACATGAAAATGTTCCCATTCATATAAAGCCAGCTGGTTTCTTTAAATTCAAACTTAGGCCAGTTTTATCTCGTTTTAAGTGTTAATTAAATGGATGTTTTTGCGTCACTAGTACACAGACTTTTTCATAAATAAAGATTAGGTGCTACTAAATATATACACCCAGTAACTGCTGTTGAATATTATTAAATGTTGCTAAACTAGCTTAAAGTGCTATGCACCGTTAGCTAACGTAACTCCCTAACCAACAGAACTTACGTTAGCTCTCCTATTCATACCCAACACCTGCCAGGTGTAAGTTCAGTTAGCGGGTTAGTTCATTTATCTCGCTAACAGAACTAACGTTAGCTTTCATTTTATTAACGTACAGATAAACTTAACTGACATAATGTTAGCTTGCTAATGTAGGACTCATCCCGACACTTCAACACTTGATCAAAATGCTTGATGATATTCTAAATTGGGAAGACCTGAATTCAAAATTGAGAGATTACACAAGATAACATCCGTATAACATTAATGCCCTTAACATGAGACTAAATGACCTATGCGGTTTATTAAGAGGCACATAGTCTTTTCCTGTTAACCACAAAGGTAATGCAGTGTCTTTAACTATTTAAAATTGTTGTTAATGTTCTTTAGTTTGTAAAAGTGTTAATTCATATTTATGTAAACCTGCGAACACCAGTAGAATCCACACACATGCGAATAATGACTAAACACCAGTTGACTATTTGATGCCAAGACGTCTTTGATATGTTTGATTTGATGGAAGAATTGGCTATTTAAGGGTTAAAACAATGTGTTTTGGTTCAGAGTAATGCGGAAAGTTTTCATTAAATTAAATCACTGTGTTTACGCGGCTCTTCCCGTCCTCCAGTTAACAGAATCAGGTTTTTCTGAAGCTCTGTTTTGACTCTTGGAGAAATGAAGTAATGCAATAGTTTCCTAATGGCTTCCCTCTGACTTTTTTTTCTTCTTCTGTTGCATTCTTGTAGAAGAACCAACAAAAGAATTTACTCTGCCTGCATCTGCGACGAAGACCTCCATCCCAGACCTGACTCCAGATGTGGATTATGTCGTAACCATGTCTTCGTACGCCGGATCAGAGGAGAGTCTGCCCGTCTCCGGCCAGCTCACCCGTGAGTTACCGAGTGTGTGTGTGTGTGTGTGTGTGTGTGTGGTTGCAAACCAGCAGCAGACTTTGTGAAGTTCGTCTGCAGCCGGTCATTTTTTGGCTGGAAGTCGCCAAGCTGACGACGTTCCGGTAAAGCGAGTGATTTGTTGGAGACCAGAGTGCTTCTGTTGCTCTGAATCATTTGTTTTCAGTTGTTTTAATTTGGTACCGCTCTGGACATCAATGATGTTATCACATAAATGTTGTTAAGTCGAGAAACCGCCGCTATTTAGGAGCTGTTCTTCTGATCAGCAGTTTACGAAATAAACCCACACCAAGATGTAAGAAAGTCATCATCAAACTTTATATGATGTGTTTACCGAACAAAGGACTATTTTAAACCAACAAGTCCTTTAAATGAAAATCTAAATGGACATTTATGTCCTGGTGGTCAGGAGAGAGAATGCAGCTCTAACACATGAAGCATAGACTTCTATACAACCAGAGGAGTCGCCCCCTGGTGGTCAGGAGAGAGAATGCAGCTCTAACACATGAAGCATAGACTTCTATACAACCAGAGGAGTCGCCCCCTGGTGGTCAGGAGAGAGAATGCAGCTCTAACACATGAAGCATAGACTTCTATACAACCAGAGGAGTCGCCCCCTGGTGGTCAGGAGAGAGAATGCAGCTTTAACACATGAAACATAGACTTCTATACAACCAGAGGAGTCGCCCCCTGGTGGTCAGGAGAGAGAATGCAGCTTTAACACATGAAACATAGACTTCTATACAACCAGAGGAGTCGCCCCCTGGTGGTCAGGAGAGAGAATGCAGCTTTAACACATGAAGCATAGACTTCTATACAACCAGAGGAGTCGCCCCCTGGTGGTCAGGAGAGAGAATGCAGCTTTAACACATGAAGCATAGACTTCTATACAACCAGAGGAGTCGCCCCCTGGTGGTCAGGAGAGAGAAGCTTTAACACATGAAGCACAGACTTCTATACAACCGGAGGAGCATCTTCATTTGAAAGCATTACAGCCTGAAGGTTGGGAACAAAGAGTCGATGCATTTCATCTTCAGATGAAATAAGAGCAGCTGCGGCGGCTTGAAGGACACAAACAGACTGAACGTCGTGGTGGGAGTTGAGCGGTTATGAAAACCCTCCCAGCGCTGGAGATTTCCCTGAAATATGTGTCGTAAACAATGACATCAACTTTTTCCATCCGGGAGCTCGTTGTGTTCGCCGAACGAGAAAATAAAAACCTCCGATGAGAGAATTGAAATCTCACGTATGGAAAGAAAAGAAGCGCTTCGGTCCAGTTTGAGTCGTCCGCCATTGGCTGAACAAAACTGGCACTTTAAGTAAAGTTATGTTTTGCTGAGCAGACTCTATATGAATCAAACCTAACGCTTTTGTGTATCCATGATTGTGTTGTTGTCTTTCAGTTGAGTCGAGCGGCGGCACCAGAGGAGCTTCCAGGAAACCAGACTCCTCAGATTCAGTCAGTGAGTCCTTTTGTTTATTTAAACCTTAATTTGAGGGACGGGGGTCACCGCTCGACTTTTCCACTCCGTTACCGTCCTCGAACTCGTGAGTTCAGCGGTGAAAAAAGGGGGCGTCGCCCACCGTGGCGACACACCCCATTGGACGGGAACCATCGCAGTTGGGCCCCCGACGCGCAACATCTCCAAAGTGTTCGGTCATCGGTTTGCTCCCGATGATGCCAGCGTGGAGGAAGCTGCACGTGCTCAGTGCGGGGGCCGTGGGTTGGGCTGGGAAAGCGGCTGCTGGGAGCTGTGGGAGCTGTGGGAGCTGTGGGAGCGAGCTGACAGAAGTGGAAATCCATTACAGATGCCGGTTAACGAGCGCCGCTGTTCTGCAGGCGAGGACGAGCTCGTGCAGATTATTTTTTTAAACTTCTTTTCATGAGAGGAAAGTCCTGTAGCTCCGCCTCCTCCAGCAGAGTCCTGTTAAACCGGACTCTGAGGAGGTGTTACGCCCCAGAACTGTTGATTACTTTGGGTCAAGATCTGGTTGTGTTTATGCAATAAAACGTTCTATTTATCAGAAAATGAAATGCAAATTCCACATATCACGTACATGCTCATGCTTTGTTTAGCTTCTTTCTCGTGAAGGAAGTGCTCATGTTTTAGTTTTGCACTCAGGTTTTTAGGGAGGTGGACGCAGTGGATGCTTTGCATGAACTTCATCTCCTGGGGACCATGAATCTGATCTCATGGCTATTGATCCATCAGTTGATGCTATTGTAGTCTTTTAGGCCTGGCTTCAAATATGCTTACAGTACATACTACACACACCATATTCCTTCAGTTTAGAGTTCATAGTTCAAAGGTATCAAAAATAGATATTCGTGAAACTGACATTTATATGTCACATTGCAAACTTTAAAAGTAGATTTTATGTAATTTAAAGGGTCCTCATGTGTTTTCTGTAACTTCTAAAGCTTCTGTCTATTTATTGCCCCGCCCTCTTTTACCCAGAATGCTCTTTCAGCGCCGTGGCCGACGTGCTGTTCCTGGTGGACGGCTCCTGGAGCGTCGGCCGGCCCAACTTCAAATACGTCCGCGGCTTCCTGTCAGCGGTGGCCGGCGCCTTCCAGATCGGACCGGACCGGACCCGGGTGGGCGTGGTCCAGTACGGCAGCGACGCCCGGACGGAGTTCGACCTCAAGCAACATTTGACCCGACCGGAGCTTCTGCGCGCCATCGGCTCGCTGCCCTACAAGGGAGGAGACACCAAGACAGGTACGCCCTGGTGTCCTGAATGTGTCCTGATGTCCTGAATGTCCTAAATGTCTTTAATGTCCTTTATATCCTAAATGTCCTTTATGTCCTAAAGGTCCTTCATGTCCTTCATGTCCTAAAGGTCCTTCATGTCCTAAAGGTCCTTTATGTCCTAAAGATCCTTCATGTCCTTCATGTCCTAAAGATCCTTTATGTCCTAAAGGTCCTTTATGTCCTTCATGTCCTAAAGGTCCTTTATGTCCTTCATGTCCTAAAGGTCCTTCATGTCCTAAAGGTCCTTTATGTCCTAAAGATCCTTTATGTCCTTCATGTCCTAAAGATCCTTTATGTCCTAAAGGTCCTTTATGTCCTTCATGTCCTAAAGGTCCTTTATGTCCTTCATGTCCTAAAGGTCCTTCATGTCCTAAAGGTCCTTTATGTCCTAAAGATCCTTCATGTCCTTCATGTCCTAAAGATCCTTTATGTCCTAAAGGTCCTTTATGTCCTTCATGTCCTAAAGGTCCTTTATGTCCTTCATGTCCTAAAGGTCCTTCATGTCCTAAAGGTCCTTTATGTCCTAAAGATCCTTTATGTCCTTCATGTCCTAAAGGTCCTTTATGTCCTAAAGGTCCTTTATGTCCTTCATGTCCTAAAGGTCCTTTATGTCCTAAAGGTCCTTTATGTCCTTCATGTCCTAAAGGTCCTTTATGTCCTTCATGTCCTAAAGGTCCTTCATGTCCTAAAGGTCCTTTATGTCCTAAAGGTCCTTTATGTCCTTCATGTCCTAAAGGTCCTTTATGTCCTAAAGGTCCTTTATGTCCTTCATGTCCTTTCTGTCTTTCATGTCCTTCATGTCCTTCCTTTAATGTCCGTGGTCACGTCCTCGTGGTTTGGCGCCTCCGATAATTGTCTCGTCGTATTTCATAACCACAAGCCGTCCCGTCGCTGCAGGCGCCGCCCTGGACTTCGTCCTGGAGAACGGCTTCACCGAGCAGGCCGGCGCCCGCAGGGAGTTCCCCAAAGTGCTGCTGATCGTCACGGACGGCCGGTCCGAGGATCCGGTGGAGCGTCACGCCGAGCGGCTCCGCGGCAGCGGGGTGGAGGTCTTCGTCCTCGGTAAACACGCTCACCACGCTCACCACGTTCATTACACTCACCACGCTCACTCTCCATTTGTATTCAAGCACTTTTAAGAAAGTCAGAGTCACGTTTTTACTCGTTGAAAACTGTTAAACCAATTTGTCTCCAGACCTCTTTTCCCTGTTTGAGTCATCGTAGGAAACCCAAATTAATTCCAATACTTGTGTTTATTGTTTGTATTTGTTCAGCAAAGTCTTGGGAAAAAAATATATATCTGCAAAAAAATCACTTTTAAAAGATATGTTGATGGTAACTATGAACATCCAGCATGATATGAGCCAGATTCCCAAAAAAGCCTCCTGGAGTGTCAATCAGACCTTTATGGAAAGATTAGGACCTAAAGAACCAGAACCTGAACAACAATCACAATAAAACAAAGTCTTGTCTTGTTAGGAAGGAGTTTCAGTCAAGAAACTCACAACTAAATCCTGCGGCGTAGCGCTGTATCTTTAGCATCTTTTGCATCTTTAGCAAATCGCAACAACCGGCCCCGAACTCTTCCCGGCTTCCTCCTTTCAAAATGGCCGCCACTCCGCTGATTGGCCCTCGCAGTCACCAGACTGGAGAACACTGGAGTCTGACAGGGAACCCGGGGAACCGAGAGCGCGTTAGCGAGCGCCGGCGGCTCTCCTGCGTGTTGACGCTTCGCTGTCAGAGAGTTTCCACCAAGCGAGGACGCGGGAACAGAAGTGGGCCGTCGCCATGGCGCTGAGCAGGGCCGGCGGTTCAATAACAATAACAACCCGATCCTCTCTGCGGGGGGAGGGGGAGGAAGAGGAGGAGGAAGAGGAGGAGCAGGAGAGCCTCAGAGGGTTTCTGTGAAGAAGCTTTGATTTGAGTCGCTGACATCCAGGTCAGGACTCTTCTGCAGGTCAACAGTGATCCTACGGAAGCCCAGAGAGGACAAAACAATCTGATCTCAGTCGTCTCTGAGCCTCAAACACAGGAAACCAAAAGAGTTCAGACATGTTTTTATTCAACACTCGTGGTTCTGAACTATTCACCAGTAAAAGCTGTTGGAACCGGTTTAAAAAGAAAACTCCTTGAAAACTCTTTTGTGTATGAAGAATATTTCATGTCAATATGTCAGAGATATAGTTTATAACCGTCTGATGTATTAATAAAGAAAGAAACACATCAGACTCTATCAGGGACAAACAACACGTTCCTGCTCTTATTTCTTACTTTCATACGTTTCATTCAGTCGTTTGTTAACTGAACAGACTTTCAGTGTCTGAAATTAAAAAGGTGTGAAATAGTTTAAAACAGTAAAAATAGATCATCTCTCTGTGGTGAAATACTTAAAGTATTAAAACCAGTAAAGTACATGATAATACTGAAGAGAAGAGTTTAGTTTGAGTTTTTTTAGACCTGATGAAAAAAATAAGTGAAAAAATAAATATATTATTTCAAATTAATCAGAAAAAAATGTAAAACTGAGATTATTTCCCTCTGAAATATCGCGCAGGAAAAGAACAAACTCTCCAGAAATAGAAAGTCAGAGAGAACTGAAGTTCAGTGTTGGAGTCAAAGAAAAGATAATAGTTTAATATTAGTGATGGTTTGTGATGATGGAGTCTACCGGGAGGAGTCTGGTCTCACTGGTCTCACTGGTCTCACTGGTCTTGAACCTTCTCGTTCTATAAACTGTTTTCTGTAAAGTCGCTCGGCTCTAATAAAAAATATAGTGTCGTAAAACTGCAGTTCCATAATCGTAGCGCTCACGCCGTCAGGCTTTCCAGAAAGAGTGGAATAAAAAATGGAGGCTTTGGCTCGGTGGTGAGTTCATCCAGAGGACCTTTAACGCGTCTTTACGGCTCAGAAACGTCCACAAATGTAGCAGGAAGTGAGGTTCTCATTGGTTAACTTCCTGTTTCCTGGTGCGTTGCAGGCGTCCAGCAGGCGGACGAGGACGAGATGAAGCTCATGGCCTCCTCGCCTCACAGGGGCCACGTCTTCAACGTCGCCAACTTCAACCAGATCAAGAGCGTGCAGCGGGAGCTCATCGCTCAGGTGTGCGCCGGCGTGGACGATCAACTCTCGGCGTACGTCAGCGGAGAAGAAGGTGAGAAACACGTGATGGCGTGATGCGGATGTTTAATCATATGTCTCTCTGAGATATTACAGCTGGAGGCTTTAAGACAAGATGGATACCGCTCTCATTTCAATGCCTGCACGCTAAATATGAAGCTCGTTAGCTTAGCTTAGCATAAAGACTGGAAACGGGGGGAAACAGTGAGCTTGGCTCGCTTCAAATGTAATAAAATCCAACTACTAGCACCTCTAAATCTCCCTTATTAACTTCTTCTATATAGTTCAGTTTGATCCATAAATATAGGCTAACGGTTCCCCTCTGTTTCCAGTCTCTATGCTAAGCTAAGCTAACCATCAGCTGGCTCCATTTTTATATATTTTACGGATTTAACAGTAGTATCTCTCTCCCAAAAAAAAACAAACATGAAAAAGCGGTGCATATTTTTCAAAAACGCTTTTTTCGCATGATTGCACATCGTGATACATCTGCCATGACTCTGATTCTGGGTTCTTGCAGCGGTCCAGCCGGCCTCCGGCCTGCAGGTCCTGGAGATTGCCTCCAAGTCCATGCGCTTGGCCTGGGACGCCCCCCCGGGAGAGTGCTCCGGCTACAAGGTGAAGATGATCCCCATGATGGCCGGCGTCCAGCAGCAGGAGCTCTACGTGGGCCCGACCCAGACCTCGGTGGTGGTCCGAGCCCTTTCTCCAGACACGGAGTACCAGATCAGCCTGTTCGCCCTCAGGGGCCTGGCGTCCAGCGAGCCCGTCGCCATCATGCAGAAGACGCTTAAAGTATCAATGGGTGAGGAACGATCGCCCAAATAATCCATTGTGGCCTTTTATTACTATGAATGTTAATATTTGTCTACTTGCTTCACTCGCATGTCTGAGCTGGGTTAGAGGTTAGGGTTTAGGTGTTAGCGGTTAGGAGTAAGGGGTTAAGGGTTGGAAGTTAGAGTTTAAAGGGGTATGAGACAAAACTTGGATATTCTCCGAGATTAGATCCAATTTAGGAGAAAAAAACTTCACAATTGTCAATAACGTCTTCTCAAAGTCCTGATGCTTGTGATAATTTGGTGATTTAGAGATACAATAGAGATCATTATTGCTAAATCTGATCGTGAAGTATAATATGAGTAAGTCGTCCACTGCAGGTTGAAGCAACCTTGTTAAGTGAAGTGAAAACACCAACATGTGTGACTTGAATCTTGGATTATGACCCTTCCCTCTGGCTCAGAGTATTAAACAGGTGAGATGTACTCCATGAGCTGGCCAGGTGACATTCTCCTTCTTCTTCCCAACAGAGTGCTCCCTCGGCGTGGACGTCCAGGCCGACGTTGTCCTCCTGGTGGACGGCTCCTACAGCATCGGTCTGGCTAACTTCGCCAAATTGAGAGCCTTCCTGGAGGTGCTGGTGACCACCTTCGACATCGGGCGGGATAAGGTCCAGATCAGCTTGGTCCAGTACAGCCGGGACCCCCACACCGAGTTCTTCCTGAACACCCACCAAGACCTGAGCGCCATGGTCAAGGCTGTGAGGACGTTCCCGTACCGCGGCGGCTCCACCAACACCGGCCGGGCCATGGACTACGTGAGGGAGAAGGTCTTCCAGGCCTCCAGGGGGGCGCGCCCCAACGTGCCCCGCGTCAACATCCTGCTCACCGACGGCAAGTCGTCCGACGCCTTCCAGGAGCCGGCAACCAAGCTGAGGAACGCCGATGTGGAGATCTTCGCCGTAGGCGTCAAGGACGCCGTGCGGACGGAGCTGGAGGCCATCGCCAACGAGCCCGCCGACACCCACGTGTACACCGTGGAGGACTTCGACGCCTTCCAGAGGATCTCCAAGGAGCTCACGCAGTCCATCTGCCTGAGGATCGAGCAGGAGCTCAGCATCATCAAGCAGAGACGTGAGTAGTGATCTGGGATCCGCTACGCTGACGACGGGGCGCTCTATAGCTGCTTCAGGGTTTTAGATTGGTTTAGATTGGTTTTAGATTGGTTTAGATTGGTTTAGATTGGTTTTAGATTGGTTTGGATTGGTTTGGATTGGTTTAGATTGGTTTTAGATTGGTTTAGATTGGTTTTAGATTGGTTTAGATTGGTTTTAGATTGGTTTAGATTGGTTTGGATTGGTTTAGATTGGTTTTAGATTGGTTTAGATTGGTTTAGATTGGTTTTAGATTGGTTTAGATTGGTTTTAGATTGGTTTTAGATTGGTTTGGATTGGTTTGGATTGGTTTAGATTGGTTTTAGATTGGTTTAGATTGGTTTAGATTGGTTTTAGATTGGTTTGGATTGGTTTGGATTGGTTTAGATTGGTTTTAGATTGGTTTAGATTGGTTTTAGATTGGTTTAGATTGGTTTTAGATTGGTTTAGATTGGTTTAGATTGGTTTTAGATTGGTTTAGATTGGTTTAGATTGGTTTTAGATTGGTTTAGATTGGTTTTAGATTGGTTTTAGATTGGTTTGGATTGGTTTGGATTGGTTTAGATTGGTTTTAGATTGGTTTAGATTGGTTTTAGATTGGTTTAGATTGGTTTTAGATTGGTTTGGATTGGTTTAGATTGGTTTTAGATTGGTTTTAGATTGGTTTAGATTGGTTTTAAATTGGTTTTAGATTTCTTCTGATTGATTCTGGTGTGTCAGATTCTGGCTTCGTTCTTGTCACGTTGTTTGAGTCAGAAAAGAAAACCATATGACGTTGAAAGCAAAAGAAGACCTTTCTTTTAAGCAGGATTAGACTGCAGTAAATACTCATAATTAACAAGGTATTTTCTGGTTCTTTTTGGGTAAAAAACCTCACGAAATATATACATACTGGGGAATGCTGGCTGTTTTCTACTGGTTTTAACTCCAGTTGTGTCTTTAATTGTATTGGTGGAAACTAGGGATAGTCACACTAAGGCAGACATTATATTATTCATATTTTTAGAGCAGTTTCTCCTGTTATAGATTGTTTAGTATGAGAATAGTTGTTTAAGTTGCTTATGCTTAGCATCCTTTATGTCACAAGCTAGCTTTTAGCTTCACTTCTCCAAAGTGAGCTGAAGACTTAAAATGGCTTTGAAAAGAACTCTTGAAATTGCCGTTAATGAACAGAAATATACTCGTTGATTATGAGTTTTTGTATAATTTAGTGCATATGAATAAGCTTGCATTGATTTATTTTGCTAATTCCATAAGTACAGCATAACGTCATCCAATATGGAGAGCTAAAAATGTTTATTGATAAAATATACTTTTTTAATACAAAAAAAAGATGTTTGGGTCACAATTTAGTTAAAAGTCATTTAAATTTGGTCAGAATCATGTAAAGTTGGTCAAACGTCATGGAAATTTGGTTAAAAGTTTTGGAAATTTGATTTAAAGTCATGTACATTTGGTTATATCTGGTTAAAAGTCATAGAAATTTGGTCAAAAGTCATGTAAATTTGATTTAAAGTCATGTAAATTCTATTAAAAGTTATGTACATTTGGTCAAAAGTCATAGAAATCTGGTTAAAAGTCATGGAAATGATTTAGTGAAGAGCAAATGTTCCTCATGTAAATGGTTTGAAGGGAGAGCGTCTTGGAGTTCCTTGTGTTGGTACTCTGAACATTGGTGAGTGTTCGTCATCAGACTCACATTAACTGGACTTCACTACCAGTCAGCTGTTTTGATTCGGAGCATTAATATTGATCAAAGCAACATTTCGGCGACGTCGGAGTCCAGCGTGTAACAGAAATGCGGAGCAGCTCCAGCATACTTTCATGTCGCTCCTCCCGTCTGTTTCTCCTCATCCTCGCCTCAATGTGTTCAGCACATGTCCACCGGTTTGATCTTTCAAGGGCGGAGTGAGTTCCTGCATGTGGAAATATTCGCAGCGGGTCAAACGGTGTTTTTCTGCGTTCTCGGTTCAACCCGGTCGGAGCGCCAGGTGACGCTCCGTCACGCGTCCGCGGACGTGAAGACGGCGTGGACGCGTTCTTTGTGCCGAGTGTCGTCGGCCCGCCCCCGAACATCTGGTCCTCGAGTTTAAACAAGCGAGAGGAGCGTCTCGCAAAAATGCTGCTTCGCCCACTTAACGTGGAATATTAATCACTCGCTCTGCTTCGCCAAGAGGAGCTTCCAGGTCTGCCGGCGGCGCAGAGCGTGACTCACGCCGGCTGCCGGTTATGTCGTTGTTATATAATAACGAGTCTGTGTCAACACAGAGGAAGGAGTGTGTCTGAATGACGGCCGCCGGGTCTTCGGTTCAGGCCTCCTGGATTCCTTCACGGGGTTCCTGGTGTTCTTCACCAGAGTCTGGGTGGTTTTGTTAGTTTAGTGTGTCAGAAAATGCAAATCCATCACAGTCACAGAGTCACGGTACAGAGTCACATCAGAGTCAAGGTACAAAGTCACAGAGTCACCGTAGAGAGTCACAGAGTCACAGTAGAGAGTCACAGAGTCACCGTAGAGAGTCACAGAGTCACAGTAGAGAGTCACAGAGTCACAGTAGAGAGTCACAGTACATAGTCACAGTAGAGAGTCACAGTAGAGAGTCACAGAGTCACAGAAGAGAGTCACAGAGTCACAGTAGAGAGTCACAGTAGATAGTCGCAGAGTCACAGTAGAGAGTCACAGTAGAGAGTCACAGTAGAGAGTCACAGTAGAGAGTCACAGTAGAGAGTCACAGAGTCACGGTAGAGAGTCACATTAGGGAATCACAACTTCACAGTCCAGAGTCACAGTATGTATATATGTACAGACGTATATATGTATATTGATTCCTTTTATGTTTGTAGTTGGATGTAGACCCTTCCGGTCTGTCTCTTCCTGTTTTTTTCCACCTACATTCCCCTGGGTCCTAAGTCCCTCCATGTTTAGCTTCCTCACACCCTCTACATTTGAAACAGCTGCTCACCGCTCATCAGCTGTCCAGTTGTCTGGCGGTCCTTTTTGGCGTCAATGAATGAATGTGTTAAAAAACAATACCGTGATATTGTTTTTGGCCCACAGTCTCCTAACGGACATGAAATCTGTGTTTGTAGTTTGATGTGTGGGTCTTTTATTCCCTCTCCCTGCAGGCCTGACCCAACCGAGGGACCTCTCCTTCTCGGACGTCGGCTCCAGGAGCTTCAAGGCCGCCTGGGAGATCGACGCCGCCGACGTGGAGTCCTACCTGGTTCAGTTCAAGCCGGCGGACGACGTGGACGGCCACTACGTGTCCATGTCGGTGCCCGGGGCCACGCTGGACACCGTCCTGCCCCACCTCGCCCCGCTCACCCGCTACCAGGTCAACGTCCACGCTCAGTACGACAAGGGGGACAGTCTGCCCGTGACCGGCTACGAGACCACGACAGAAGGTATGTGGACCGTGTTTCAGGGAAACCCGGAGAAGTCCTGGAGTTTTAACATGGTTATTTCCAAGCATGGAAAGGTCCTTGAAAAAATTAAAATCCCCAAAGTTCATTGAGTTATAAATAATGAATCTGCTTTTAAAAGAAAGAGGCTCAAAACATCAGCAGCATACATACAGGCATCTATATAAATGTTTATTCTTTTAATCAAACTATTGTCTCTCATTCATTTGAGTCATTTAAGGTTTACTGTATGCTTTGAATCCTCATTGTTAGTTTAAATCCTACATTTTATCACTTTGTACTGTTTACACACACATTTCACACAATGTTTGATCATGGACATTTGGATTAAAGTCCTGGAAATTTGGTTAAAAGTCCTGGAAATTTTGTTAAAAGTCTTGGAAATTTTGTTAAAAGTCTTGGAAATTTGGTTGAAAGTCCTGGAAATTTGGTTAAAAGTCCTGGAAATGTGGTTAAAAGTCCTGGAAATTTGGATTAAAATCCTGGAAATTTGGTTAAAAGTTCTGGAAATTTTGTTAAAAGTCTTGGAAATTTGGTTGAAAGTCCTGGAAATTTGGTTAAAAGTCCTGGAAATTTGGTTAAAAGTCCTGGAAATTTGGATTAAAGTCCTGGAAATTTTGTTAAAAGTCCTGGAAATTTTGTTAAAAGTCTTGGAAATGTGGTTAAAAGTCCTGGAAATGTGGTTAAAAGTCCTGGAAATTTGGTTGGAAGTCCTGGAAAATAGTTAAAAGTCCTGGAAATGTGGTTAAAAGTCCTTGAAATGTGGTTTAAAGTGATGTAAATCCATTGGTCAGATGTGCATGAACTGGTGTTTAGCGGGCAGCTAGCGAGAGCTAACCCTCCGGTTCCGTCTCCGCAGAGCTCGGCTCCGTCCGGTCCCTGAGGGTCTCCGAGGAGACCGAGGGCAGCTTCAGGGTGTCGTGGCAGCCGGCGCCGGGCGACGTCGCCCGCTACCGGCTGACCTACGAACCCGTCGCGAGGGGCGACGCCAGCTCCATGCTGGAGACGACCACCGCCGGCCCCGAGACCACCGCCGTGCTGCGCGAGCTGCGGCCCAAGACCACCTACCGGGTCACCGTCACGCCCGAGTACCGGTCCGGCTCCGGGACGCCGCTGCAGACGGACGGGACCACCAAAGAAGGTGACCGCTTGTTACGCTTTTACGGATTAAAGCGCCCTAAAAAGCCCCCAGAAAGTAAATTATTCATATTTTTTTAAGGCAATAGTTACATAATAAACAGATCACATTGAATGACTCCTATAGTGCAGGAGTCCAGACATCCTTGACTCCTAGTGCAGGAGTCCAGACATCCTTGACTCCTAGTGCAGGAGTCCACACATCCTTGACTCCTAGTGCAGGAGTCCAGACATCCTTGACTCCTAGTGCAGGAGTCCACACATCCTTGACTCCTAGTGCAGGAGTCCAGACATCCTTGACTCCTAGTGCAGGAGTCCACACATCCTAGACTCCTATAGTGCAGGAGTCCACACGTCCTTGACTCCTAGTGCAGGAGTCCACACGTCCTTGACTCCTAGTGCAGGAGTCCACACGTCCTTGACTCCTAGTGCAGGAGTCCACACATCCTTGACTCCTATAGTGCAGGAGTCCAGACATCCTTGACTCCTATAGTGCAGGAGTCCACACATCCTTGACTCCTAGTGCAGGAGTCCAGACATCCTTGACTCCTAGTGCAGGAGTCCAGACTTCGAGGAGGCGGGGCCAGGAGGTGCTAACCGAGGGAGGAGGGCCTAAACGGAGACTTCCAACTTCTGCGATCTCTCCCCCGCAGGAACGTCAACCTTGAGCCAAATGAACGGAAATAAACAAATCGTATTGCTGTCTCCCGTGGTTTGTCCAACTCCTTCAGGAGGAGGAGGAGGAGGAGGAGGAGGAGGAGGAGGAGGAGGAGGAGATTGCATACAGAAAAAGGAACATGAACCCCCCATCTGGCTCCCCTCCCCGTTACATTATTGTTCCCATTACATCTTTACTGTGCCGTGACTTTATCTCAGAACTATGAATCGCCTCGAGGCTTTTCCATTTTTGCTCGCAGCCTTTTCCACAAAGTCTTGAGTTGGCACAGAAACCACAACCAACCAGTGAGATCCCGTTTCTTTGCTTAATGTTGTGAATACACAGAAGAAACAGAAGTATGTTCACTTAAAAACACACAAAACCACACAGTCAACAATCAGACTTCACTCTGGCTGAACATGAGTCACTGCTTCATTTAAACTATTTCTATTTGAACGGGAATCACGTGAACATCACTCTACTCTGGTTGTATAGAAGTCTATGCTTCATGTGTTGAAGCTGCATTCTCTCTCCTGACCACCAGGGGGCGACTCCTCTGGTTGTATAGAAGTCTATGCTTCAAACACTTGAGGATTTATCCATTGACCCCGTGACCTTGTCCCCGTCCTCCTCAGCTCGGGGTTCCCCTCGAGACCTGAGGGTCTTCGACGAGACGGCGTCCTCCATGAAGGTCTCCTGGCAGCCGGCTCCGGGCAACGTGCTCCAGTACCGCGTGGCGTACAAACCCTCCGCCGGCGGTCCCTGGAAGGAAGTGTTGGTGAAGGGCGACGGCAGGACCGGGCTCCTCAAGAACCTGCAGCCGGGAACCCAGTACGACATCTCCGTCAGCGCACGGTACCCGTCCGGCCCGGGCGACGCCCTGGAGGGGCGGGGCTCCACGCTGGAAGGTAAACGACTTGCATTTCTGTTAAATGAAAAATGCACCAGGGGGCGACGAGTCTGGTTGTATAGAAGTCTATGCTTCATGTGTCAAAGAATCTGTCTATATATATATATATATATATATATATATATATATATATATATATATATATATATATATATATATATATATATATATATATATATCCACAGACAGCAACAGTGACTGAGAGAACCAGCAAGACCCGACAGGAATGTGCTGCAGAGGAACGACTGACTCACTGTTTACCTTCTGTCTCTATGCGTCTTCTTCTTCTTCTTCTTCTTCTTCTTCTTCTTCTTCTTCTTCTTCTTCTTCTTCTTCTTCTTCTTCTTCTTCTTCTTCTTCGTCTTCTTCTTCGTCTTCGTCTTCTTTCTTCTTTCTTCTTCAGGTCGTCTGTCCTGTACCGGCACAGCGTGGTGCGTTTGTTTCTGCCGTGTTGCGTTCAGGGTCCCTGTTTCTGTTCTGTTTCCGTTCTGTTTCTGTTCTGTTTATGACCAAAAGGGAGCTAAGATGGAAACTCTTCTTCGTGCCAATAATCTGCAGGTTTACGAAGCTTTCTGTGAAACATCAAAGCTGATTCCAACTACCGTACACAGACCTTTTGTTCAGTCCTAATATGTTCAAACAATAGAGCCGAAGATCCGGGGACAACGTTCAATGACATCATCTATATGTATATATATATATATATATATATATATATATATATATATATATATATATATATATATATATATATATATACATATATATATATATATAAAGCTCTGCAGCTGCTTTTCCTCTCTGAACCCCAGAAGCGTGACATTAACCAGGACTTCCTGATTGTAGTTTTTATCCATGGAGTCCCTTCAACAGGGGCTTGTTTTTCAGCTTTCAAGAGTTTCATTTCAATAATTTATATTCTATAAACCCGAATTGTCGAAGCCACGAGAATAAGATCCAAAGTTATGGGCTAAAAATGTGCTTTAAGTTCCTAAAAACCCACGAAGGCGCCAGCGAGACGCGATGTGACGTCATGAACATCTCCATCGTAGCCTGCAAGCCGGTGAGCAGGGCACACGGTGCGTTTAAAGACGTCCAGTGAAGTGGAACCAAGAGACTTTCTCAGAGGTCACAGGTTCGATGTCCTCGCTGAGCGGTGTGGTTGGTGTTCTCTCCGCCTCCGTGGTCCCGTCCACTCGATGGCCGTCTAATGGTTTCCATGTTGCACGAAGATCTGATCTGCTGAAAGAGTTCCTTTGTTTTAAGAAGTGCTGGAAGGAGCACGAGAGGTTTATGCGATGTTGAAGTTGCATAACGTCTGTTGAGTGTCTGGCAGGACGCTCGGGGGAACAACATCTGGGAGAGTTTCTCCTCGGCGTTTTGGTGTCATAATGTAAAAACTAAATGCTACTTTATGATAAAATAATCCCTTATTAGTCCCGCAGTGGGGAAACTGCAGGATTACAGCAGCAGTGCACACGGGAGACACAAAGTAAAATGAAGTAATATAAATAATCAGTAAGAAGAAAACAATAGCAATATTAAATATACAGACGGAATAAAAAAAAAGTGTATAAAAATACTTAAATGTATTAGTTATTGCACCAGGTGAATGTAATAAAAGTGATTTAAGTGTTAAAGTGTGTTGTGGTCCACTGAGCCACGCATTGACCCCACAACCTGCCGCTCGTTGCTTTCAGAGGCCGGACCCCCCAGGGACCTGGTCACCGGCGGCGTCACCGACTCCGGCTTCGAGGCGTCCTGGACGGCGGCGCCCGGCAACGTGAAGACGTACCGGGTCCGGTGGCGGGCGCCGGCCTCGGGAGAAGCCGGGGAGAAGACGGTGCCGGGGGACGTGACCGCCGCCCTGCTGGACGGACTGAGCCCCGAGACGCTCTACCACGTGTCCGTGGTCGCCGCCTACGAGCAGGCGGACAGCGAGCCGCTCGCTGGACAGGAAACCACCGACGGTGAGGAGGTTACAATGTAACGTGTACAGTCTGGAGGTTACAATGTAACGTGTACAGTCTGGAGGTTACAATGTTACGTGTACAGTCTGGAGGTTACAATGTAACGTGTACAGTCTGGAGGTTACAATGTAACGTGTACAGTCTGGAGGTTACAATGTAACGTGTACAGTCTGGAGGTTACAATGTAACTTGTACAGTCTGGAGGTTACAATGTAACATGTACTGGAGGTTACAATGTAACGTGTACAGTCTGGAGGTTACAATGTAACATGTACAGTCTGGAGGTTACAATGTAACGTGTACAGTCTGGAGGTTACACTGTAACGTGTACAGCTTGTTGTGCAGCCTGGCTGCAGCTGGAAGGAAGGACTTTGTGTACTTTGCACTGGAATCCTTCGGGGAGCCAGTAGACATTTTATTTGAGTTTCACTGAACACTTTGAAGCTTCATTATAAAATGCGCTCCTCTTCTTTCAGCCTCGGCCGCCGGCAAGCGGCTGACGGTGTCGGATGAGACGGAGCGGTCCATGAGGGTCTCGTGGACGCCGCCGCCGGGCAGAGTGGCCCACTACCGGCTGAAGTACTTTCCCGTCGGCGGAGGTCGAGAAGTGGCCCTCAAAGTCGCCGGCACGGCCACCTCCACCCTCATGAGGCGCCTCCAGCCCTCCACCACCTACAACATCACCGTCCACCCCATCGACAAGCGCGGGGAAGGAAAAGCAAGGCAAGGAGTAGGAACGACACGTACGTTGGTCCATAATTCAACCTCTGACCGACTGCTGCTGACACGTGTCCACCAGACGGAGCCGTCCTGAACATGAAGGGACACGAGCGATGAAGTGGAGAGAGAACTCTGCAGCTGGTTGTGGATCCCGTCCCCGAGAGTCAGGCCGTCAAGTTTAAGTTGGAATCAAATGTTTTAACTCGTTTAAAACGGCTAAAAAGGTCCCAGCAAAAAACTGACAAAATATTACACTTCAATATTACTTTCCACTTCCCCTGATTTTGAACTACCAAATATTCATAAACACAACATTTTAATTATCAACAATGAATGCTAGGTTGTTGGTTTTAATAATTAGCAACAACATTGGTTCTGATGCATTTTTATCAGATACAAATAAATAAATTCCCACTTAGAGGACAAAAAATGTCCCTTTACTAAAACTGCTATAAAAAATACTTCACATTCATATTATTTTGCAATTTCACTGAGTTTAATTTTCAGCCAACATTAGTCCTGCTCATAACAATCACATATGTAATAGTTGTAATAGGAGTAATATAATTCTGTGAGCATAATGCAACCGTACCTTTAAGCCTCCGGAGTCCCCTTTTATGGTATCGCTAGCAACATGCTAACTCCAATTAGCTCACTTTTCTAAATAGATTAGGACCTACTGAGTGCGCCTACACTTCAAATAAGCTCTGAGGCAAACACCCGCTGGTTCCCAGACATGTTCATCCGTCAAAATATTCTGAAATATTATATACTTGTGATGAAAATGTTGTCCCATCTGAGCTAACTACGCTAACCGGATGTTTGAGGTGCGTTCGAGGTCCAGAAGAGAAAGTTAGGGCGCTTTTTGTGGGAGCAGAATTTTTTTTCCGCAAAATGTGTCCTCAAATGGACGCTTTATTTATATATATATATATATATATATATATATATATATATATATATATATATATATATACACACACACACATATATACAAGAGGCGGGATCCTGTCATCCAAGCTGCAGATTCTTCATTTTTTTCATCCATCGTTTTTACCAAAAATAAGAGTTTGTGAACGACTTCCAGGTCAAACAACACTTTTCACTAAAATCACAATCAATGGACCCGATCACCGCTTACTACTAACACACTGCATGACCCGGGCTTTGAACCCACGGCACCGGGCCCAAGGTGCACGACCCGGGCTTTGAACCCACGGCACCGGGTCCCAGGTGTTGCATTATGGACTAATGAGGCTGTGGAGCTGCTGATCGTCAACAACACTTTTCTTTTGCCACCAGTTTGAACGCTTAGCGCTCACTGTTTGGTGCTTATTGTCCTGAAGTTCTGGCCGGGTTCTTCCATTTCAGTGTCGCCCTACAAGGCCCCCAGGAACCTGCTGACCTCGGAGCCCACCCAGCACAGCTTCAGGGTGTCCTGGGACCCGGCACCCGGCGAGGTGCGGGGCTACAAGGTGACCTTTCACCCCCACGGGGACGACATCGACCTGGGGGAGCTCGTGCTCGGGCCCTACGACAACACCGTGGTGCTGGAGGAGCTCAGGTCAGATATGATCATTACTTCTGGGTCAATGTGTGTTTGTTGGAACCAGTCGGGTTCAAGTCTCTAGACCTCGTCAGCTGTTGATGACCCTGGTTTAGGTTGTGAAGTCTTCCTCTCTCCTGCAGGTCGGAGACTAAGTACTCCGTCGCCGTGTTCGGGATGTTCGACGGAGGGGAGAGTTTGCCCCTGGCGGGCGAGGAGAAGACGACCCTCAACGACGGCCCCGAGCCGCCGCCCATGGACTCCTCTGGTAAAAGACGATAGCTCCACCGCTAGCCGCCGCAGACCACACGCGTGTCGAGAGGCGAAATATTTGCGCGAGTAGATTACATGTAATGCAAGTCAATGCACAAAGTGAAACGAAAAAAAGCGTTGCGAATATTTGCTTGCCCGAAAAATTGCGAGTTACGAAAGCCAATCAGCGTTGAGAAACTCAGCCTATCGTCAGGAACGTGACCGGGTCAGTTTAGGTTAGCTAGTGAGGCTATGTGGTGCTAACTACAGGAGCGTGACCGGGTCAGTTTAGGTTAGCTAGTGAGGCTATGTGCTGCTAACTACAGGAGCGTGACCGGGTCAGTTTAGGTTAGCTAGTGAGGCTATGTGCTGCTAACTACAGGAGCGTGACCGGGTCAGTTTACCCAAGCAAATTTCTAGTTTGTAAGTAAATTATCCCAACAAAAAAAAATATGCTCTCCAAAAAAAAAAAAGCTCTAGAAAAAAAATTAGTTTGCTCTTAAATTTCTTTTTTTTTTAAAGCACTTTTTTTTGGAGAGAAAATTTTAGTTTTGAGATAATTT
This sequence comes from Clinocottus analis, assembly GCF_023055335.1. Classification (NCBI taxonomy): domain Eukaryota; kingdom Metazoa; phylum Chordata; class Actinopteri; order Perciformes; family Cottidae; genus Clinocottus; species Clinocottus analis. The sequence continues at coordinate 648,846 of NW_027176154.1, read as the reverse complement.
TTATTTTGAGAGGGTTTTTTTTTTTTTTTAAATTTTCAAGGGCAAATTTCTTTTTTAGTTTTGAGAGCATTTTGAAATTTTCTCTCAAAACTAAAATTTTCTCTCAAAAAAACAAAATTTGCTTTTTTGAGAGAAAATTTTTTTTTTGGGAGAGAAAACTTTAGTTTTGAGATTATTTTTTTTTAAGAGCGTTTTTTTTTCTTTTTTCGAGAACAAATTTCTTTTTTAGTTTTGAGAGCATTTTTTTTTAAGAGCGTTTTTTTGTTTTGAACAATTTGTAATAATTGAGAGCAAAGATTTGGAGATAATTTACTTACAAACTACAAATTTGCTCGGGTAAAAAAGACACAGATCTACCTTCATACCGACTCGGTTCCTCTGGAGCATCTGTTCCTGCGGCCCGCTGAGAAAGAACAGAACATACAGAACGTAATGGAGTATCTGCTAACCTGTTTTCAATTCCACACACAGGGTCCGGCTGTTTTTTTTAAACGCTGGAGAAAAAAAGGAAAGAAAAAAAGAACTAAATAGAGGAGGAGCGGCCATGTTTGTTCCTACAGGTGGAGCAGGAATGTGCGGCGGGCCTCGGTCCCGCCGCCGAAGGCGGAAAAAAAGACCACAGGACCGATTCCCTGCTGGAGATGAAGAGGCTCATAACGAGCAGCTGTTGAGCAACCTGTGAATTGTTGTTGTTGCGTAACGTTGTGTACGAACGTCTTCCCCTTGTGTCGCTCCCTCTGATGTTTCCTTTGATGTTTCCTCTCACTTTGTCTTCTCACACACACACAAACACACAGTTGTTGCTATGAAGCATGTGTTGTGTACCCGGCCCTCGCTCACTGCCCCCCCCCCCCCCCTCAGGCCCTCAGTGTAAGACCTCAGCGAAGGCCGACCTCGTGCTGCTGGTGGACGGCTCCTGGAGCATCGGACGCATCAACTTCAAGACCATCCGCAACTTCATTGCCCGCATGGTCAGCGTGTTCGACATCGGGCCCGAGCGCGTGCAGATAGGTAACCTGCTGACCGCCACCTGTACTCTACCTGTACTTCTACCTGTACTTCTACCTGTACTTCTACCTGTACTTCTACCTGTACTCTACCTGTACATCTACTTCTACTGCCACCTGTACTCTACCTGTACTCTACCTGTACATCTACTTCTACTGCCACCTGTACTCTACCTGTACTTCTACCTGTACTTCTACCTGTACTCTACCTGTACTACCACCTCTACTACCACATGTACTTCCACCTGTACTTCCACCTGTACTTCAACCTGTACTTCTACCTCTACTACCACCTGTACTTCTACCTGTACCTCCACCTGTACTTCAACCTGTACTTCAACCTGTACTTCTACCTCTACTACCACCTGTACTCTACCTGTACTTCTACTTCTACTACCATCTGTCTTCTACCTGTACTACCACCTGTACCTCCACCTGTACTTCTGCCTCTACTACCACCTCTTCTTCCACCTGTACTCCTGCCTGTACTTCCACCTGTACTTCTGCCTGTACTCTACCTGTACTCCTGCCTGTACTTCCACCTGTACTCCTGCCTGTACTTCTGCCTGTACTCTACCTGTACTCCTACCTGTACTTCTACTTGCAACCCTATCTGACGGCGTGTCCCCGCTGCTCTCTGCAGGTCTGGCTCAGTACAGCGGCGACCCGAAGACGGAGTGGCACCTGAACGCTCACCCGACCAGGGCGTCGCTGCTGGACGCCATCGCCAACCTGCCCTACAAGGGAGGCAACACCATGACAGGTGAAGCCCCGGCAGGCGGAGAAACTTCATTACTCAGACGAGCTCTTCCTGATGTCTTCTGAACCTCTTTTTGTTGCTCCGCCTCTCAGGGATGGCGCTGAACTTCATCCTCCAGAACAACTTCAAGGTCAACGTGGGGATGCGACCCGAAGCGCGCAAGATCGGCATCCTGGTGACGGACGGAAAGTCTCAGGACGAGATCATCTCCACCTCGCAGATGCTGAGAGAGAACAACATCGAGCTGTACGCCATCGGTGCGTTACCAGATCAGAGCCCACGGCTTTTGAGAGAGGCGGAGTCTGACGAGCTCATGACCACGATAAAAAATGTTTTCTCCCAAAACTAAAATTTCCCTCCAAAAAAAAATTTGCAAAAAAAAATATTCTCTCAAAAAAAGGAGAGACCTTTTTTTTTTTGGCAAATTTTTTTTTTCTTTAGAGGATTTTTTTTTTGAGATTACATTTTTTTTTAGAGCAAATTTTAGTTTGGAAATTTTTTTTAGAGCAAATGTTTTTTTGGAGAAAATTTTTTAGTTTTGGAATTTTTTTTAGAGCCCCGAAAAAATTTTTCTCTCTCAAAAAAAAAAATTCTCTCAAAAAAGAGACCTTTGTTTTGTTAAGCAAAATTTTTTTTTTTTAGAGGAATTTTTTTTTACAGCAAATTTTAGTTTTGATATTTTTTTTATTTTAGAGGCTTTTTTTTTTGAGTGAAAATTTTAGTTTTGAGATTTTTTTTTGAGAGCGTTTCTTTTTTTTCTTTTTTGGAGAGCAAATTTCATTTTTTTAGAGAAAACTTTTGTTTTGAGAGCATTTTTTTCAGAAAAGTCAAACCGCTCTGTGTGATATTTAATCGGAGAGCTTCCCGATGGTCTTGTGTTCTCGGGGTTCTTCTTCCTCGTGTTGACGCTTCGTCGTTCTTCTCTCAGGTGTGAAGAACGCCGACGAGAACGAGCTGAGGTCCATCGCCTCCGACCCCGACGAGATCCACATGTACAACGTGAAGGACTTCAAGTTCCTGGTGGACATCGTGGACGAGCTCACCGTCAACCTGTGCAACAGCGTCAAAGGCCCAGGTGGGACTGGGCCCCAGACTGGGAACACTGGTGTTAGAGTTAAAGGCCGAGATCTCGGCGTTCTGACACAAAGGACACAAACATGAATGATCGAGTACTCCGTCTCCGTTCCTTCTCAGGAGGGGACCTGGAGGCTCCCACCGACCTGGTGACCTCGGAGGTGACCCACCGCTCCTTCCGGGCCACCTGGACGGCGCCCGGCGGCCCCGTGGACCGGTACCGCGTCACCTATGAGATGGCGGCCGGGGGGCCCACGCAGGAGGTGAGAGGAGCTCTGCACCCGTGTTGTGGGTTTCACTGATCTTTCCTCTTAAACCCGCTTCAGGTATAAAGAGCTGGTCTGTTGCCTGGAACCAGTTTGGCTGTTGTTCCAGGTACAAAGGGCTCAGGTAATTTGGTCTCTTTTATAGCTCGCACCTCCTGGCGCTGGATACGACCTCGAGTGTCAAATAGCAGCTCGTTGGCTTATTAATTGGCTCCCTGAGGACCTTAAACGGTGACAGACGGCTCTTCTGTTCTGTCTTATTCCAACCGCAGCAGTTAGAGGGTGACGACGACATCATCACTACATTTTTAGCAAAGCGTTATTCGCGTCACGGGTGGAGGTTGTGTCATTCGCGGCATTAGCGCTATTCACGCCGTGTCATTAGCGGCGTTAGCTTTTTTTGGGGCGCGTCATTCGCGTTATTTGTTTTATTCGCGGTCATGTCATTCACAGCATTAGCATTATTCGCACCATGTCATTAGCAGCATTAGCGGCATTAGCGTTATTCAAGCCGTGTCATTAGCGCTGTTAGCAGCATTAGAGGCATTAGCGTTATTTACGCCGTGTCATTAGTAGCATTAGCATTATTTACGCCGCTTTCTTTGCTTTATTTATATCATTCATGTTATTCACGGCATTTGCATCATTCGCACCACCCGCTTGAAATTTGCATTGTCTGCAACCATTGCCGTCTGTGTGTTGCCTTTGCATGTAATGCAGGCGTGGTCCCATGCAAGGCGCTGACAGCAGCTCCTGCAGCGCTCCACATTAGCGCTCCACATTAGCGCTCCACATCGGTGCTCCACATTAGCGCTCCACATCGGTGCTCCACATCGGCGCTCCACATCGGCGCTCTGGCTTCCTTCCAGAGCGCTGAACGCGCCTCAGAGGCTCGACCTGGTGAAGCTGCACTTAGCTGACACTTAACCTCCCGTGGAGTCGCTCGCTCTTTAAAACCCTTTTCCAGGCTTTGTGCTTTTTATTGGCCGGTGTCGGGTGGAGCCGGGTGGGATCTGGATGGCGTGCCCCCCCCCTGCCCCCACCGGGTCCCCTCAGTTTAACGGCGTGGACCTCACACGGCTCCCTCGTGTTTACGTTGGACTGCCGAGCACATGTGAGATATATTGTGTGTACGCGGCGGGTGTTTAGTGGAGCTCTTATCGGGCGAGGGGGATTCCTGGAGCTCCCGGCAGCGCTGAGGGTCGGGATGAGGCTTTGGCCCGCCGCCAGCAGGGGAACCTCTCACTGAACGTTTACACTGCCCCCGGTGGACTCAAGCGGGGGCGGTTTTTGTGTTGTAAGAAGTTCTCAGGGTTTAAGGAGCCGTCTGGACGCAACTTAAGGGATATCTTGGGTGGTTTTCATGTTTCAGCTCAATGACTAGCAGCAGTTCACACCTCAGAGGTGGGACCGAGGCCTTCCTGTTGCAGGTCTGGAGGCTTGGCTGTAAAGACCGGAGGCGCCTCCAAGCTTCTGGAGTTTTGCTGCGTGTCCTTTTGGATTCTTCTACTCTTACTCTTATCAAAAATTTCAGAACAATTATTATTGGTTTTTGAGTTGAAAGGTGAGACAGACCACATCTTTCACCAAAATGATTTTAAAAAATGCATATTGAGTGCATATTGAGCTTCTCGTCCTAAAAGAGTCGCCTCCCGTCTTGAAATAAACTCCGCCCCCTTTTCTCGTTGCAGCTGCTGGTCGACGGCGCGCTGAACACGGCGCTGCTGGACGGCCTGAACCCTCTGACCAAGTACGTGGTCCACGTCTACGCCGTGGCCGGCGAGGAGAGCAGCGAGCCTCTGAAGGGCACCGAGACCACCTGTGAGTTCCCCCACAATGCATCATGCTCCTCCAGGACCGACGGCGGGATCGAAACCTCACACGCTCGCATGCTAATCTGCTCTCTGTTTACGGATCGTTTGTATATTTAGCATCTGATATGAGGCGGGAAAAGACAAACACAACGTCCCATGATGCAATGGTGGGAGCTGATGTTCGTCTGCAGTGGGAGGGGGGGGGGGGGGGGGTCGTAAACAGCTGATCCATCAGGGCGCCGTTTCTTAGCGTATAAACAGACATCATCTAACGACGTGTTAAGTGCACGACTCTCAGTGGCTTTATTTCTTCTTTTTAAACGCCCGATGGTTTCTCCAGTGAGTCTTTAAAGGGCCGAGTGATGGTTTGTTAGATGTCGCTTCTTTTAAACCGACACTCGGCTCGGGTCGTAGTTCCTCCTGGAGCTCCGTCTGGACTCCGTCACTGAGGCGTGAAGCCTGCAGGGCTGAGAGGCCTCCAGCCGCCAGCCGACGAGAAGAAAGCAACGCTCGTAAAAAGCCAAAAGAATCCGGTTTTTTTTCCAGATTGTTCTTCAGACGTCTAAATATTCAAAAGAATATTGACGTGATTGTGTGTCTGTCGTCTCAGTGCCGCTGTCCGCCGTGACGAAGATGAACGTTTACGACGAGACGTCCAGCAGCATGAAGGTGAGCTGGGACGCGGCGGACGGAGCCACCGGCTACATGCTGCTGTACCGATCCACCAACGCCACCGAGCCACAGCTGGAGAACGAGGTGAACGACGGGTTTACCTCTCCTGACCACCAGGGGGCGACGCCTCTGGTTGTATAGAAGTCTATGTTTCATGTGTTAAAGCTGCATTCTCTCTCCTGACCACCAGGGGCGACTCCTCTGGTTGTATAGAAGTCTATGCTTCATGTGTTAAAGCTGCATTCTCTCTCCTGGCCACCAGGGGGCGACTCCTCTGGTTGTATAGAAGTCTATGCTTCATGTGTTAAAGCTACATTCTCTCTCCTGACCACCAGGGGGCGACTCCTCTGGTTGTATAGAAGTCTATGCTTCATGTGTTAAAGCTGCATTCTCTCTCCTGACCACCAGGGGGCGACTCCCCTGGTTGTATAGAAGTCTATGCTTCATGTGTTAAAGCTGCATTCTCTCTACTGACCACCAGGGGGCGACTCCTCTGGTTGTATAGAAGTCTATGCTTCATGTGTTAAAGCTGCATTCTCTCTCCTGACCACCAGGGGGCGACTCCTCTGGTTGTATAGAAGTCTATGCTTCATGTGTTAAAGCTGCATTCTCTCTCCTGACCACCAGGGGGCGACTCCTCTGGTTGTATAGAAGTCTATGCTTCATGTGTTAAAGCTGCATTCTCTCTCCTGACCACCAGGGGGCGACTCCTCTGGTTGTATAGAAGTCTATGTTTCATGTGTTGAAGCTGTGAAAAGAACACAATCTGAACTCTTTGTCGCCTCCACAGATCCGTGTTGGTGGCGGCGTGACGGACGTCCAGCTCGTGGGCCTGATCCCCAACACGCAGTACTCCATGTCTCTCTACGCGCTGCATGGAGAAGCTGCCAGCGACCCTCTGGAGGGGAGCGGAGTCACCTGTAAGTCGCCTTCACCTGAGGAGTTTCACAGGGACAGCAGCGGTTTGAAATAAGAGCGACGCGTTTTCAACAATCAAAATGTTCATTTAAACTCTATAAAAACCCCTCAGTAGGTTTTGCTCCTCGTCTCTGATCCTCGGCTTTAAGTCGGAGCTCTGACTGTCAGCTGCAACTTCGTACATGTTGTAAGTTTAACGTTCCTCCCCCCCTCACAGTGCCCGTCCTTCCTGCCGGCGTCCTCAGGATCTCCGACGCCACCCACAGCTCCATGAGGCTGCGGTGGGACGCCGCGCCCGGACCCGTCCGCAAGTACACGATCACCTACAAGCCGGAGGACGGCGACCTGAAGGAGGTGAGCTGCAGCCTCAGGCCGCTGTGAACCAGATCCATGGTTTCAGCTTTTCAGACTTCCAGCCTGAAAAACTGTTCAGAAAAAAAAAAGTTCCTGGAAAAACAGATGTTTTTGTGCCACAAAAACTCGTTCCATCCGTTTATCACAGGGAGCTCGAGCCGGACGCGTACGACTTAAATATGCGTTAAAACCTCCAAAATCTGTGTTTTGGTTTCCAGAAGAGGAACTTTCAACATTTCACAGGCTCCGTTTGCATCTAAAGAAGTCTGTTTTTTCTCATGTTGGGAAAGTTTATTTATTGCTTCAACGGTTCAAACCCCCCGACTTCAAAGTCTTGATGGGTTCAAGTGCATCGGACGCACCGCTGTGGTGCCGGGTCGCCTCGGGCCGTCTCGAGCCCAGACTCGCGCCAGCGGGCAGATCTCTCGGCCGGCGTCGCCTCTGCGTCCTCGTCCTCCTCGTCCTCCTCGTCCTCCTCGTCGTCATTTCTCACCGCGCGATGTCGGCGGAGGACAAACAGTCTGGCAGGCATCGGGCAGCCGGAGGTGCCTCTGAGGACGTTTCCAGAGAGCTGTGATGGATGACACGCTCCCGGATTACCGCCGAAGCCGTCTCGTCTGTGCAGGAGAAGTCAACACTTTGGATGGAAGCCTGCGCAGGGTTTACTTTACTTTACTCCACTGAACTCTCCCATGAAATGGAAAAACTCCGGCGAGGAGACGTGAATCAGCGTTTTGTGCGCCAAAGATTTGACCCGATATTCTCTGACCTGACAAATGTTCAGATTTATTTATGTCTGGCGGCTTATCTTAGTGAAACCATTTAAAAGAAAAAACACATGAGTCACATGTTTGTCTCTGCTTTTCTGTTTAAAATATCATTAATTATATGTGCTGTATTTAAAAATTCCTAAGCGACATCGAGTGATCGTTTCACATCAGCAGGCACTTTGTCTCAGAAGGAAAACCTTTTCCGCGTTTTTAAGTCTGTGAGCGTCACATAGCATTAAAATAAAGTAGTTTTTAAATCAGTTTGCGTCACATAGCATGAAGATCAAGGAGTTTTAAAACAGTTAGTGTCACATAGCTTGAAGATAAAGGCATTTTAAATCAGTTAGCATCAGATAGCATGAATATAAACACGTTTTTCATCAGTTAGCATCATATAGCATGAAGATAAAGGAGTTTTAAAACAGTTAGCATCACTTAGCTTGAAGATCAAAGAGTTATGAATCAGTTAGCGTCACATAGCATGAAGATCAAAGAGTTTTAAAATAGTTAGCGTCACTTAGCTTGAAGATCAAGGCGTTTTAAATCAGTTAGCATCACATAGCTTGAAGATAAAGGCGTTTTAAATCAGTTAGCATCAGATAGCATGAAGATAAAGGAATTTTAAAACAGTTAGCGTCAGATAGCATGAAGATAAAGGCGTTTTAAATCAGTTAGCATCAGATAGCATGAAGATGAAGGAGTTTTAAAACAGTTAGCGTCACATAGAATGAAGATAATGGAGTTTTAAAACAGTTAGCGTCACATAGCATGAAGATAAATGTTGCTGGTGCATGTTTAGATTCGTGCAAATTGTTCTGGCCCTTTTATTAGTTACGGTAATAACCCTGGTTCCAAGCTCCTCAGCTCAGCCTCTGCGCTTTACCTGCAGTTTGAAGAGTTTTGCTTTAACTCACCTTCATGAAGTGAACGGTGACCTCACGGTGACCTCAACGGCTGGCGGAGGACCAACAGAAGTAACTGTAGAAAACCAGCTCCTGTACCGTTTGAGCTGAGCCGTCCAACATTTCCAACTCATTCATGCGATCGCAGCCCGGTTTAGGAGACAAGTGCACAATTAAAGTGTGTGTTATCCTGTAAAATCACATCTCGCTGACGTGTGCGACACTTGTGACCTGCAGGTCGAAGTCAACGGCGACGTCACCACCACGGACCTGACCAACCTCATCTCCCAGACGGAGTACGACGTGGCCGTCACGCCTGTCTACGACGAGGGGCCCGCGGCCCCGATGCTCGGGACCGCCATCACAGGTCGGCTCCTCCCCCTCGGCAGTTTATCTTTATAAAAATGTTGCGCAACTCCCCTGGTGGATCCCCAACAATGTAATAGCGACCTGAAAAGGTTATTTCCTAATTTCACGTTTAATGGATGATCCCGGTGTGACGACCAATCAGAACGGACGTGGGCGGGTTCATCTGCCGTCGATGGGGATTTTGTAGTTTTTAAATTATCAGTAAAAACTTGATCATGATACTAGTCAGGTCTTTTTAAATCGCTGTTGATTGACTTATCACATGAATGTTTTTGTTATTGATACTGGCTTTCCTGCTGAACTTGAGTTCAATAACTCCAAATATTGATGTTGACTTTTTACATTTTTGACCGTGAGGTCTGTGGATTAATTACGTTAATTCATTCTCTCTAATCAGTGAAATTCAAGCAGAAGTTTAACCACAAAAAACATCAAAATTCGGCCAAACGGGACGGATGTGTTTGTTTAGATACCAAAGAAATGATGTAATGTGACCGCAGTGTGAGGCTGAAGAGAGGAAGTGGTTCCTAAGAAGTGTCCTCGCAAAGGTCTAAAGTCTGGTCCTCCCAAAGATAGCAGCACAAGCACGCACACACGCACACACACACACACACACACACACACACACACACACACTCCCGTGACCTCGTTTCTCCTCCGTGTGAACAGACGTCGTTCCGGCTCCCAAGAGCCTGCAGTTCTCCGATGTGACCCAGACCTCGTTCAGGGTCACCTGGGAGCACGGGGCCCCGGACGTGGCCCTCTACCGCATCGGCTGGAGCAAGAAGGGCTCGCAGGACGTCGAGTCCGTAAGTACTCCGAGAAGGCCGAGTGTTTGAGTCCGCATTCATTAGCGTGTCATTATTACTGCAGGGAGACGTTCACGGGGAGTCCCTTTCCGTGTGGACACGTGGTCACGTGTTGCTTTCCTTCAGTAACGAGACAGGAAGTCCTCCAGGCTGAAGTCAGAGTGAAATAAACTCAACACTACGTGAGACTTTTAACAAGTGACAGTGAAATGCTGAAGGAAACCTTCAACCTCTAGAGATGGATCGATGCTGTGAAACAGAAGAAGGCGTCATGTCCCTGTACCCTGCTCTGATTGGTCCATGTCCTGGTTCCCCTTTGCGAAGCCCGATTTTTTAAAATGCTGCACACTTCTTCTTCTTCTTCTTCTTCTTCTTCTTCTTCTTCTTCTTCTTCTTCTTCTTCTTCTACTTCTTCTCCATCTTCTCCATCTGTTCCTTCTTCTTCTTCTTTCTCCATCTCCATATTCTTCTTTCTCCATCTTCTTTTTCTTCTTCTCCTTCTTCTCTTTGTCCTTCTTCTTGTGAAGATGGAGAGGTTCTCCTGCTACATTAGTGAATAGTGAAAGTCACTGAGGAGGAGAACGGAGGTGGACAAAGTTTCCCAAATGTTTTGGAGCCGTCCGTCATCTTGACTCTCCTCCAGACTGTATCGGTTCTGTCCCTTTTCACTTCTGTCTTCATAAGAAGCAGCTGCATCAACACTCCTCGCCAAGGTCTTCCTCTTGAAATATGCAAACGAGCTTTCCTTGGACGGCTTTGTGCGTCTCCAAACATCTGCTTTGACTTGACTCAAGGTTGAAAAGCGAAGGCTTTCTCACAGTGTTCCGCTTCCCTTGATGGAAAACTGGAGCTTTTCAAACTCACCTGCAGGAAGAGCGCCACCTGCCTGTCACGCCGAGCGCTTCGCCGCCACGGAGAAGGCCGCGAACGCTCGGGGAGGTTTGGATTGAATGCAACTGTCACTCAGGATGTGTCATCAGACTGAAGTGCAGGGAGAAGCGAGTGAGTCACAGATCACTTAACTGGACGCGCCTCATCACAAAAAGATCCAGTCCAGCAGAGGCAACAATAATGCTCTCTTTGTTTTATTCCTCTTATATTTTTGGCCGCTTTTGGTCTCCCCTCCCAGCATGCACTTCAGCAAAAACATATGAGAAAGAAATCCATACCAGGTTGTCTATTACTGTCTTACTTCAGCTCCAATAACTTCTAATTGTTAGACGTTTTCTTTATCGTCGGATGGAAAGTCTCAGGGCTCGAGCTGAAATGAAACGCAGCGCAGGAAAATATATGTGAAATCTCTCTCCTGATCACCAGGGGGCGACTCCTCTGGTTGTATAGAAGTCTCTATAAATGACTCTACTCTTGTTCTTCTGGCTCCGCCTCCTTCAACAGACCATGATGAGCAGCGATGAGACCTCCCACGTCCTGCAGAACCTGGACCCCGACACCGAGTACTCCGTCACCATCACGGCCATCTACCCCGACGAGTCGGAGAGCGAAGACCTGATGGGAAGCGAGCGCACATGTAAGCCCCCTCGTCGCCCTCCCGGCTCCCTGAGAACAGACATTCTGCACCCGCGGGTGCAACCGTGGCTCACTTTGAAGTAATAACGCTGTTGTTTTCCTGACGTCTCCCTCCAGTGTTGAAGGCTCCAGATGGTATGTCGAGAGAGAAGGTTCCTTTTGTCATGTCCATGAGGTGGTAACGAGGTCCACGAGGGACCCCGTGACGAGTCCTTGAGGGACCCCGTCACGAGTCCTTGAGGGACCCCGTTACCACACCTCCTCTGTCCTAACTGCATGTTGTGTGCATTACGGCGCTTCACTGTGCGTTCACACCACCAGCTGCTCAAATCACAGCTTCCTGTTAGCCTGTTAGCCTGTTAGCCTGTTAGCCTTTTAGTCTTTAAGGTTCTCTGGTTCCATCGGGTCGCGTAGAGGCAAAGATGATAAAGTCAACGTCGGCCAATCAGGAGCTTTAGCTCTCGGCCGACGTCGCGGTATGTCGTGGTGTGAGCGTGTTGTGAGTCGTCCTGGTCAGATCACCCATCATCATCATCATCACTTTGTGTCTTCACCTCGTCATCGTAACACTTTTGTTGTCACCTCATCACGATTTAACTTCCCTCAACACACTCACGACGTTGCATGTTGTTGTGGGGCGGAGTCTCTGCTGAGGGGCGGAGTCTCTGCAGAGGGGCGGAGTCTGAGTTGTGGGGCTGAGTCTCAGCTGCTTTTAACTCAACAAGTAGAGGGTTTTTTCAAGACCATGTCACCATCACTGCCACCACCATCACTACCATCATCACCGTTATCATCACCACCATCTTCACCACCATCACTACCATCATCACCGTTATCATCACCATCGTCTTCACCACCATCACTACCATCATCACCGTCATCATCACCATCGTCTTCACCATCACCCCCATCGCTAACCCACGGCAGCCGCTCTGGTCTTCCTGGTGTTTCTCACTGGCCTCTCTGTGTGCTCTCAGTGCCGGCTCAGCCTCCTCGTAACTTGAAGGTGTTCAACGCCACGACGACCACGCTGGCGCTGAAGTGGGACTCCGCCCCCGGCAACGTCCAAAACTACCAGATCTCCTACCGGCCCGCCGCCGGAGGCGAGCCGCTCACCGTGAGTTCACCGCTCGTCTGTTTAAAACAACACCGTGATGTCGTCAGCGTACGGTCAAACGTGTCCTTTTATTTCATTTGACACCAGTGTCTGGGTTCTCCCAGTGAAACCAGTTTACAGGGAATCTGTGTTTTTGTCCTTTAAAGACAGAATAGATAACATCTTCGATATTCTAAATATAAAGTACACTTTGTATTCTTGTATTCCCAGAAGTACCCAGATCTCAGTAGATAAAAGTAAAAGTAGTAATACTGCAGTCTAAAAGTAAATGTGCATTAAAAATCATACTCAAGAAAAACTACATAACTTTAAATAAACTATAAAAAGTGAAACGATGTGACGTCGAGTGGCAGGAAGTGCTTCACGTGAACCCGGTGGTGACTTCCTGTTTCCTGTGAGCAGACGCAGGTCGGCGGCAAGAAGACCGGCGCCGTCCTGCAGAAGCTGGAGCCCGACACGCGCTACGCCGTGACCGTGGCCGCCGTGTACGCCGGCGGCGCCAGCAGCGACGTCAGCGGCGAGGGACAGACCAGTAAGAGCATCATGTGACCCTCACTGTGGTTTCATCCTGCAGGTCAAACTGTCCTGATGCATCATGGGAGCAAAAGTCTTGATTTTAGTGCTTCTTTTTGTTGCTTTAGCTTCATATTTATTAACTTTTTTTTTATTCGGATGGAATTTATTCACACAAATAATTAGCATTTGGTCTGAAAAGACGAAGAAACCACGTGTCTCCAAATGTTGTGGTTTTGATTTTTCATTTTTTTCATTTTTTTTTTAGATTTTTCAGATCAATTATTTTTATTATTTTTTGCTCCTAATTGATGCTAGCTAGCTATCTGTATATCTAGCTAGATAGATAGATATACAGATAGATAGATAGATAGATAGATAGATAGATAGATAGATAGATAGATAGATTCCTGGTGGTCAGACCATGTGACCTCCTGGTGGTCAGACCATGTGACCTCCTGGTGGTCAGACCATGTGACCTCCTGGTGTCTCTGCAGAGCCTCTGGGCGGCGTGAGGAGCCTGCAGGTGCTGAACCCCACCATGACCACGCTCAACGTGCGCTGGGAGCCGGCCGAGGGCCGAGTGAAGGAGTACAGACTCATCCACGCACCCGCCGCCGGGGGAGCCGAGACCATGGTAGGACTGGGAGGACTGGGGGAGGTGGGGGGGAGGGACTCTTTAAGTCTTTAAGTCTTTATCTCTGTACTGGTTTCTAGCTGCTCTGTACTGGTTTCTAGCCGCTAACCGTTGTGTGTGCTGATCTCAGGAAACAGTGTCTGCAGGAACCAGCAGCAGCATCCTGCGCGGCCTGAAGCCCGACACGCTGTACAGCGTCTCTCTGGTGCCGGTCTACGCTGCCGGGGACGGGAAGACCATGTCTGAGACCGGAAAGACCAGTAAGACCAGCGAGCCGAGAGGCGTCACACCAGTTCATCTCAGTCTGTCGAGGAGTCGCGGGGTTGTCCCTGCAAACACATTCATAGAAATAAACATGCAATAAAAAACTCCAACATGTATGTTAAAAGAAGGATGATTAGATGTTTATACATATTATTTAAACCCTCCCCCTCCGGCTCAGGGCCGCTGGGCGGCGTGAAGAACCTGCGGGTCACCGACCCCACCATGACCTCGCTGGCGGTGAAGTGGGACCCGGCGGACGGCGCCGTGCGGCTCTACAAGGTCTTCTTCGTGCCAGCCGCCGGCGGCCAGGAAGAGATGGTGAGCCCCTCGTAACCGAGGACCACTTTGAACCGGTTCTAACGGGTTTGAACCACTTTGAACCGGTTCTAACGGGTTTGAACCGGTTCTAACGGGTTTGAACCGGTTTGAACCGGTTCCAACGGGTTTGAACCAGTTGGAACCGGTTCCAACGGCTTGAACCGCCGCTAACGCCGCCGCCGTGTCCCAACAGGAGCAGGTTCCCACCGGCACCACCAGCATCGTGCTCAGGAACCTGATGCCCGACACGCCGTACACCGTGTCGGTGCTGCCGGTGTACCCGGCGCGGGAGGGCAAGCGGCAGGCGGAGAACGGGAGGACGCGTACGTCACCAAATATATACGCCACGAAATATACATACACATGTACTAAGATCAAGTTTAAGCTTGAGTAAACCAGAGCTTAGTTAAGTAAACCTGAGTTTAGTCGAGTAAACCTGAGTTTAGATAATTAAACTTGAGCTTAGTTAAGTAAACTCGAGTTCAGTCGAGTAAACTTGAGTTTAGTCCATTAAACTTGAGTTTAGTCGAGTAAACCTGAGTTTAGTCGAGTAAACTTGAGTTTAGTCCATAAAACTTGAGTTTAGTCGAGTAAATTTGAGTTTAGTTAATTAAACTTGAGTTTAGTCGAGTAAACCTGAGTTTAGTTGAGTAAACTTGAGCTCAGTCAATTACACTTTAGTTCAGTCGAGTAAACTTGAGCTTAGTTGAGTAGACTTGAGTTTAGTCTAGTAAACTTCAGTTCAGTCGAGTAAACTTGAGCTTAGTCTAGTAAACTTGAGTTTAGTCGAGTAAACTTCAGTTCAGTCGAGTAAACTTGAGCTTAGTCTAGTAAACTTGAGTTTAGTCGAGTTAACCTGAGTTTAGTTGAGTAAACCTGAGTTTAGTTAAGTAAACTTGAGCCTAGTCAATTACACTTGAGTTCAGTTGAGTAAACTTGAGCTTAGTTGAGTAGACTTGAGTTTAGTTGAGTAGACTTGAGTTTAGTTGAGTAAACTTGAGCTTAGTCTAGTAAACTTGAGTTTAGTCGAGTAAACTTCAGTTCAGTCAAGTAAACTTGAGCTTAGTTCAGTCAACTTGAGCTTATGTATGTATCTCTATATATTTGGATTAAAACAAGACTTGTGAACATGAAGTTAACGGCAGTGTGGTTCCCGCCCACAGTGCCGCTGGGCGGCGTGGGCACCATGAAGGTCACCACGCCGACCTTCACCACGCTCACCGTGAACTGGAGTCCTGCCGACGGCAACGTGCAGGGCTACAAGGTCATCTACGTCCCCGAGGACGGCGGCGCGGAGGTCGTGGTGAGATCCTCCTCCTCGGTTTACTGTGCAGACGCAGCTTCAGATAGAAATATGAAAAGCCTAGTTTATGCTTTGTGGAGTCGAGTTAAGTTGGGCTTAGTTGAGTTAAGTTGAGCTTAGTTGAGTTAAGTTGAGCTTAGTTGAGACGGTAACCCGAGTTTAGTCAGTTTAACTTGTGTTAAGTTAACTGGAGTTAAGTTAACTTGTGTTTAGTGGAGTTGGCCTGAGTTGAGACAAGTTAACCTGAGTTTAGTCGAGATAAGTGAGTCAAGTGAAGTTAACTAGAGCAGCGGTTCAGAGTTAGCCTGAGCTCAGGTCCGTGGGGTTGAGCAGCAGCGGTTCAGAGTTAGCCTGAGTTCAGGTGCGTGGGGTTGAGCAGTAGCGGTTCAGAGTTAGCCTGAGTTCAGGTGCGTGGGGTTGAGCAGCAGCGGTTCAGAGTTAGCCTGAGTTCAGGTGCGTGGGGTTGAGCAGCAGCAGCCTGACGCTCAGCAGGTGACGTCCTGCTCTCTGACAGGATGATGAACTAGAGCTCAGGATCCTTTCAGGAAAAGAGCGTCCGTCGTCGCTGCAGCTGCAGGATGTGAGGTTTGTCTCCGGAGAGAAGAAAAGGTGTAAATCCTGTTGATCAGACGCCTCTTCAGCCTGAAGACGAGTCCGTCTGCAGAACATGACGTAACTCCTCCTCCAGAGAGGAACCTCCACGTCTCAAAAACAACAAACTTCCAGAAAAAGGGGGAATTATTTGAGTCGGTAGAACCACTGGCCTCTGCTGGTGCCGGCTGGAGGTCAAAGGTCAGGGCCGTCGCTGAAGGGCCGCTCTGCAGTGTGTTGGAGTTCACCCCTTGTGTGTGTTTGTTGTTGTTGTTGTTGCTGCTGCAGGAGCAAGTGTCTGAGAGCACCACCAAAACCGTGCTGGAGAAGCTCCGCCAGGACACCCGCTACACCGTCACCGTGGTGCCGGTGTACGCCGAGGGGGACGGGCCCAGTCTGACCGACACCGGCAGGACCAGTGAGTGTGTGTGTGTGTGTGTGTGTGTGTGTGTGTGTGTGTGTGTGTGTGTGAGAGAGAGTAAGTGAGTGAGTGAGTGTGAGAGTGTGTGTGTGTGTGTGTCAGTAGCATCTCATGGCTTCAGTAGCATTTCATGGCTTTAGTAGCATCTCATGGCTTCAGTAGCATCTCATGGCTTCAGTAGCATCTCATGGCTTTAGTAGCATTTCATGGCTTCAGTAGCATTTCATGGCTTCAGTAGCATCTCATGGCTTCAGTAGCATCTCATGGCTTCAGTAGCATTTCATGGCTTCAGTAGCATCTCATGGCTTCAGTAGCATCTCATGGCTTCAGTAGCATTTCATGGCTTTAGTAGCATCTCATGGCTTTAGTAGCATCTCATGGCTTCAGTAGCATCTCATGGCTTTAGTAGCATTTCATGGCTTCAGTAGCATCTCATGGCTTCAGTAGCATCTCATGGCTTTAGTAGCATTTCATGGCTAGCTCGTGTTTGATTCAGCAGCTGCTTCTTAGTACAACTTGATTACTGGGACCAGTACAGGACCAGTCGGGCTTCCCAGTACCGCTCACGCTGCCTCCCTGTGTTCGTGTCCCGCTCAGAGCCGCTGGGCGCCGTGAGGAACCTGCAGGTGATCGACCCGAGCACCAGCACCCTGACGGCCCGCTGGGAGCCGGCCGAGGGAAACGTCCTCCAGTACGTCGTGAGCTGGACGCCGGCCGCCGGAGGAGAGCGCATCACGGTGAGGCTGGTGTCACTGGGAACGCTGGTGTCACTGGGAAGGCTGGTGTCACTGGGAAGGCTGGTGTCACTGGGAAGGCTGGTGTCACTGGGAAGGCTGGTGTCACTGGTTCAACGTTGTTTCCTCTGCTCTCCCCGTCCAGGACCAGCAGCCTGGAAGCAGCACCTCCACCGTCCTGAAGAACCTGCAGCCCGACACCGAGTACACCGTCACCGTGCTGCCGGTCTACGAGGAGATGGAGGGAACGTCGCAGTCGGAGAACGGGAAGACGAGTGAGTTCAGACGAGAGATCCGAGGCCTCGAGAGGAGGAACCACTTCCTCATGAACGAGTTGCTCCTGAGAACGTGGGAAAATAATAATCCCTCGTCATTGAAAAGTCATGGAAAGTTATGGAAAGGCATTGAAGAAACATTGAAGGGTCATTGAAAAGTCATGGAAAAGTGATGAAAAGTCATAGAAAAAGTAATGCAAAGTCATTGAAAATCATGGAAAGTCATTGAAAAAAGTTATGGAAAAATCATGGAAAAGTCATTGAAAGGTCATTAAAACATCATTGAAAGGTCATTGAAAAGTCATTGAAAAGTCATGGAAAACTCATAAAAAAGTCGTAGAAAAGTGGTAAAAAAAAGTCGTAGAAAAGTCATGAAAAAGCCGTAGAAAAGTCGTAGAAATGTCGTAAAAAAAGAAATCCATTGGTCAAAATGAGTTAGTATGAATGATTTTCAGAATAAAAGCATGAACTGAGCCCCTCGGGCTGCTGAGCAGATGATGGAATGTGTGGGTTCCTCAGATCCTCTGGGCGGCGTGAAGAACCTGCAGGTGATCGACCCGACCGCCGGCACCCTGACGGCGCGCTGGGACCCGGCCGTGGGCGACGTGCGCAGCTACAAAGTCTTCTACAGCGCCCGGCCGGGCGGAGAGCAACTCGTGGTACGAGCCGGCGCTTCGGCACGACGCCCCGTGGCGGGTTCACACCGGCTGACTGCCGTGGTTTGACGGAGGTTTCCCCGTTTCCCCAACAGGAGGAGGTGTCGGGCGGCACCACCAGCCTGCTGCTGAGGAGCCTGCAGCCGGACACCGTCTACGACGTGGCCGTCGTGCCCGTCTACCCCGACGTGGAGGGCATCCGGCAGGCGGAGACGGGGAAGACGAGTGAGTCGGCGGTCCTCACGCTACCTGAGCTATATATGTATATACATATATATATATATATATATATATATATATATATATATATATATATATATATATATATATATATATAAAGCTCTGCAGCTGCTTTTCCTCCGCTTTTTCCTCTCTGAGGAAAATATTTTTGTATATAGAGCTCAGTATATATATGTATATATACGTATGTATTGATACATATGGAAGCCCATTACCACCACCAAAAAAAAAAGATTAGGACCAAAAAAAAAAGATTAGGACAATAATTTTTTTTTAAATGTTGGTGACATCCAAGCAATACTATGGAAGCCCATTGCCGCCACAAAAAAAAAAAGTTGATTTTTTTTTTTGTCCTAATTATTATTGCTATTTGTCTTTTTTTGTTGCGGAAATGGGCTTCTATAGAATATGAGTGTGTGTGTGTGTATATATATATATATATATATATATATATATATATATATATATATATATATATATATACTGTACATACATGTGATTAATGCCCAGATGTCATGATTGTATTGGTTGGAATGATTTGGTTCTAGTTTACACAACAACTTCGTCATGTTTCGTTTTACAGGGAAAAAAAGACTGGATTTAGATTTGTTTTGTAATTCTTTTGCATATATTGTTAAATAGGTGCACATTATGACCAGGGGATGTTGTCTAAAAGGCATTTTTGCTATAAAATGTCCTCATTGCCTCATTAGTGGATGTGTTTCTTGTTGAAGCACAATGCAGGGAAACGGAGTAGAGGCCGTAAAGCAGTGGGATGCCGGTTAAGTGAAGCGAAGCAGAGGAGGCTTCACTCCAACAAGTCTGTACGGACCCTTTCGGTTGGGTTTTATGTGATGAGGTCACTCGCTACACGCTGGTTCCTGGTCCTTCTCCCATTGGATTGGTCGTCCCTCCTCATCCGTCTCTTCAGACGATGCCCGGGAGGAACTTGGGTCCATCTCACGGGAGGGAAACGTGGACGTGGAGTTAAGGGGAAAATGAAATGACGCCATCGTTCACTGTCCTGGAAGGTCGAGTCCTCAACAACTGCGTCTACTCTTTGGTACCCGTTGGTGCATTCAAGGACTATCCGCCGTCCAAAGACCTATAAAATGTTGTTATTAGTTGCAACTCGCAGAGCCGACGAGTTTTACAGAGAAGAATACAAATAAGATCTTATGGTCATGGAAAACCTGGAAAATGTTAAATGGTTATTTCCAGGCCTGTTGAAAGTCATGGAAATCATGTAAAGTGATCGTGACGTACGTCCACTGACGGTGTTTGTTGTCGCCACTGACGGCTCAGATCTCTTCTCCTTCCGAACGAGACTTCTCCTTCAGAACGTTCTGCTTCAGAACAAGAGTTCTTCTTCCGAACCAAACTTCTCCTTCAGAACGAGACTTCTCCTTCCGGACGAGACTTCTCCTTCAGAACGTTCTCCTTCAGAACAAGACTTCTTCTTCCGAACCAAACTTCTCCTTCAGAACAAGACTTCTCCTTCCGGACGAGACTTCTCCTTCAGAACATTCTCCTTCAGAATCAGACTTCAGAACCGATCTTCTTCAGAACAAGACTACTAAACGAGACTTCTCCTTCAGAACAAGACTTCTCATTGAGAACCAGACTTCTCATTGAGAACCAGACTTCTAAACCAGACTCCTCCTTAAGAACCAGACTTCTTGTTCATTAAGAAACAGACGAAGGAGAAGGTTCAGTTTCTCTCTCCATCGTGTTGTCAGACACTTAAACTGACGATCTGTGTGCCACAACGAGCTCTTGTGCACTGAAGGCGAGGAGTTACATCAACGCCTGTTTAGCAGCTGATGTCTGCAGCCTTCTCCTTCAACACTTCACCAGTTAAACATTGTTTTCCTCATTCCTCACCTGGAAACAGGGGAAAAGGCCCCAGGTTTCCCTCTCAACCTGTCGGCCTCCAGGACGCCTTGACCTAAAGCACTCAGGCTTTCCCACTTTTGCTCAGTTTTCAGAGGTTTTCGGAGGCAGTGATAAAACCCTCGAGCCTTCAGCGGCGCTCTCGATCCCGCCGCTAAGATCAGGACTTTGAAAGCGTTCCAAGCAAGAAACGGCACGACCGCACTACAATAACACACCTCTGAGGGGGAAACCACATTTTCATGCCAGGGAGCTGAACCGAAACCACAGGAAGTCCGTCTGGGAAGCTGCCAGTGACGTGAAATCAGCTCTGTTTGAATTCAACGTGCTGCAACACCAAGAACCAGAGGACACGTTTGGTTTATTTGGACATTTGTGTCTCACAAAAAGAAGGTAATGAGAGGCAGAGCGGTCCTTGACTGATGCATCTGGACGCTCCTGATGTGGTGAACCCACCCACCCGGAGCGCTCCGCAGGATAAAACAAGCGCTCAGGAATATTTGAAGGAATATTCTTAACGTGGATGTGTTTGCCTCAAAGAATACCAGAGGGTGTATATACAGTCTCCTCTGCGAGACACCTGGACCGTCCCGATAGCGGTGACCTCCAGCTTCCAAGGTCGCGTGCCGTACGTGACGAAGTCCCGCCTCTCTTTCAGAGCCTCTGGGCGGAGTGAAGAACCTGCAGGTGACCGACCCGACCACCAACTCCCTCCGGGTCCGCTGGGAGCCGGCCGAGGGCGACGTCAGGCAGTACCAAGTCATCTACGTCCCCGCCGGGGGCGGAGCCGAGAGCATGGTGGGTTAAACATATAATCTACACTTTAATAATAAGAATAACGGCCTCGTCTTGAACTTCCTTTATTTACATGGGTATATAAAGACGTCCGAGACTCTTTTTACCAGCACTACTTTGTCTCCAGACTCAGGTGTCCGGGATGTCGACCAACGCCGTGCTGAGAGACCTGCAGCCGGACACCGAGTACAAAGTGACGCTGGTGCCCGTCTACTCCGACGTGGAGGGGAAGCGCACGTCGGAGAACGGAAAGACGAGTAAGTCGGATCGCCGTCCACGCGAACACTGTGACTTCTATACAACCAGAGGAGTCGCCCACTGGTGGTCAGGAGAGAGAATGCAGCTTTAACACATGAATCATAGACTTCTATACAACCAGAGGAGTTGCATCTGGCTCTAGAACCCCATATATTTGAACGTTGTGTCTTTCCTTGACTTGTCCTTTGACAATATTACGGTTGAGGAAGTTCAGATAATCACAAGAAAAGTGTTTTTACAGTCAGCAGATGTCACTTCTCCTGTTGGTACTTGATAACGGACTCGTCGACCCTCTCACCTCACACATCTGTTCGTCTTGCTTTAGCTGCCGGTCTGACTCCACGGCTGTAAATCCAATTTCTGAAATCTTGTGCATTGACAGAAGCTCTAGGCGGAGTGAAGAATCTGCAGGTCACTGATCCCACCACCAGCTCCCTGAAGGTGCGCTGGGAGCCGGCGGAGGGCAACGTCCGCCAGTATCGCCTCTTCTACGTTCCTGCAGCCGGAGGCGCCGAGGACATGGTGAGACACTGGACTTCCTGTTCAACACGGCGTGTTCCTCAGAGATAAGATCAGAACATAGGACGAGATGAGAAAAGAGGCGAAGATACAATTCGGATAAGATAAGACGGGTGACATAGCAACCTGTCAATCACTTTGTAGCTCCGCCCCTAAGGCATCCCCTGCTTTATGTTTGACTCTAACAGACCATAAAGCAC
Organism: Clinocottus analis; assembly: GCF_023055335.1. Taxonomy (NCBI): domain Eukaryota; kingdom Metazoa; phylum Chordata; class Actinopteri; order Perciformes; family Cottidae; genus Clinocottus; species Clinocottus analis. The sequence goes on along the minus strand of NW_027176154.1, from coordinate 626,870 downwards.
TAAATGAACATCAGGCTGTATAGAAGAAGACTAGAAACTAGAGATTGAGACATAAACTCATGTTTACAATGTTTACTGAGGGAATACATCAAGAGAGAAGTAGAGTCACTTATATAGACTTCTATACAACCAGAGGAGTCGCCCCCTGGTGGTCAGGAGAGAGAATGCAGCTTTAACACATGAAGCATAGACTTCTATACAACCAGAGGAGTCGCCCCCTGGTGGTCAGGAGAGAGAATGCAGCTTTAACACATGAAGCATAGACTTCTATACAACCAGAGGAGTCGCCCGCTGGTGGTCAGGAGAGAGAATGCAGCTTTAACACATGAAGCATAGACTTCTATACAACCAGAGGAGTCGCCCCCTGGTGGTCAGGAGAGAGAATGCAGCTTTAACACATGAAGCATAGACTTCTATACAACCAGAGGAGTCGCCCCCTGGTGGTCAGGAGAGAGAATGCAGCTTTAACACATGAAGCATAGACTTCTATACAACCAGAGGAGTCGCCCCCTGGTGGTCAAGAGAGAGAATGCAGCTTTAACACATGAAGCATAGACTTCTATACAACCAGAGGAGTCGCCCGCTGGTGGTCAGGAGAGAGAATGCAGCTTTAACACATGAAGCATAGACTTCTATACAACCAGAGGAGTCGCCCCCTGGTGGTCAGGAGAGAGAATGCAGCTTTAACACATGAAGCATAGACTTCTATACAACCAGAGGAGTCGCCCCCTGGTGGTCAGGAGAGAGAATGCAGCTTTAACACATGAAGCATAGACTTCTATACAACCAGAGGAGTCGCCCCTGGTGGTCAGGAGAGAGAATGCAGCTTGAGGTGCCTCCAGGTGATAATCCTGTGTGTGTGAGCAGGAGCAGGTGTCGGGCGGCACCACCAACACCGTCCTGAGGAACCTGCTGTCGGACACGCCCTACACGGTGACCGTGGTGCCGGTTTACCCCGAGGGAGAAGGTCAGCGGCAGTCCGACGACGGAACGACGCGTAAGTCCTCTTCTTCCAATCGAAGCGTGTATAAAGGTTCAGTTAAGGTTCCTGGACTCGTGCAGACGGCCATGAAGGAACACCTGAAACACGCAGATGGCTGATTATGAATCAAACCCTCTTTTCCAACATCTGCTTCTCAGAAATACAACTTTTTAGAAATATAAAACGTGTCATCAGACAGGTTCACATTTCTTCTCTCTGGATCGCGCTTCTCTCGTAAAAGTGAAACACTTCCATTGAGAGCGGGACATCAAAAACACATTTTGATTTTCTTTGTCCAAATGTGTTTTGAAGTGCAGATAATTCCTCGTTTGGTTGAGTCACATTTTAGGTTTTAAAATATTAGTATTATTTATTTTTCTTGCTGTTGACAGAATATTTGTTTGTGTGCAGTTAAGACGTTTTCACTCATCAGGATTTATTATTTCTTGTCACTTACTAATTTAACATCTATAAAAGTATCCTATGACTGTACATTTGAGCCGTTGCACTATTTTAAGAAGTTTAAATTGGAGCAATAGAAGGACAAAAAACAGGTTTATCACTTTGAACATTTTATTTCTGATGCCAACATTCACTCATGGAGGTTTTTAAGATAAGATAATATAATCCATTATTAGTCCCGCGGTGGGGAGAATGAGTGGGCTTCTGCTGAGCTCCTTGTAGGTTTTTAACCACCTTCTCCTGCGGTGAAGCGAAGGTCAAAGGTCACAGTTTTACTGAGCAGCTGCCAGTGGAAACAGAGCACTCATTCCTTTGCTGGATAAATGTTTAAAGTTTATGTCTCGGCACTAAAGTATCCACAATAAACGTCCGCCCGTCATCTCCAGAGAGTTTTGACAGCAGAAACGTCCTTGGAGACAAACAGAGGAAGAGCGGCGGCCATCTGCAGAAAACTAAACTGAATCTCAAACTACGGACGAGTCGCTGACTGAGAGCAGAAAATCAAGCCGAGATAACGACGAGCTTTTCCCACTCCTGTTGAGTCTGGAAGGAGAAACCTCGACTCGTCTGGGTGGTTTGACCTCCCTGTGTGTGTGTGTGTGTGTGTTTTGTGTGTGTTTTGTGTGTGTGCCCAGACAGCGTGGCATGCAGAGTCAGCAGAAATGCATCCTGGGTTGTTTTTTTTTAATTGGGGATTGAGGCACAGACTCCTCCAGTGTTTCCTCTCTAGTCCTGATGATCCATGAATGAAAAGTCAAGGAAATGTGGTTGAAAGTCATGGAAATGTGGTTGAAAGTCATGGAAATGGTCAACATGTGTATGAACCCTGCAGGCGATCCAGACAGAGAGCTCTGACTCCACGATTCATGAACTAAAGGCCGCAGCCGGCTGATGACGTAACTTGTACCTCCACCGTATCCCAGCTGCTGGCGATCTCAAGCCAGATCCTGACTCTTTATTGGGTAGTCCAGGTGGTCGCACCTGCGTTTCTTGTCCCATTAAAAAAGCCCGTTGAGAAACCAAAGGTGGATCAGACGGCCGCGTCGAGCTCTACCTGGAAGGTGTGACATCACTTGGAACAACGGATGTCATTGGTTGCTCCTCTTGGGTTGCGCAACCGCTCATGAATCTTCAGAAAGCTGAACGTCGACGTCATGAACGAAACCGTCGAGCTCTTTGTTTGGGCCGTACCGTCGAACTCGAGGGTGTGTTACCCAGAGTGCCGTTGGGTTGGAGTCTGTTTCACCCTCAGAGTGTGTGTGGTTGGGTTTAGAGCTCCGGTGAGGTCACAGTGATCTGTTGGGGTTAAGTGTGGGGTCACATGAAGCCGGTGATTTAAGATGGAAGCACATCTCATGTCCAGGACGACGTTTTGTTTCCTGCTAGCGTTTCTGTTTCTGGCTTCTTTGTATTAACACCTGCAGCTTGGTGCTGGTTTGAGTCCCCACAGAAGCTCAATTCCCGTCTTCTCCATCTCAGCCGAGTCTGATGCACTTCTTTTATCACCAGCTACTCAGCCTGCCTCCCCCGAGGAACCTGTCACAGTTTGTCTGTGTTTCAGTCCCTGTTGCCTGCTGCTGTAAAACGATTCATGACACAACATTAGATCACGATTACTTAATCTCCCCGAAGGATAGGAGGACATTTGATTTTATGGAAGTAAAACCTTCTGACGGACTGCAGCCTCTGTATTTTAGAGGGATTAAATGACGACGTCTTTCAGTGCGGTCATGCAATGCGGGAGGGAAGGTTTGGTCTGGAGGTTTAGTCCTGATTGAGGAGGAGGCTGCGTTTGAATCTACCTACTGCATCTAGTTGTGCTTTATTGGGTACAGCTCCAAATACCAGGGGAGACGCACATCTGGTTCGGTTTAAAAGGGAAGTTTAAGGGCTTTTGCATCAACCCAAAGCGGAGCTACTTCTCTCTACACATTCTCCACGCTGAGCTCAGCGTCTGAGTTCTACCTCAAGCTGGACTGCAATGCAGAGAGCATTTAATCTTCCGTTAAATTACGTTTTCTTGATAAAAGCCAGAGGCTTTGGAAGTCTTTCCAACAAGGAATCTCTCTTTTCATTCGAATCTTTCACACAACACAACAGACAATAATATATCGTATTTTCTTTATGAACTGTAAAGTTGCAGGAGCTCCTTCTTGTTGTACTCTTCTACTGTTCCCTAGCTTTAAAAAAAAGAAGAAGCAAATTCTACACTGACAATCTAATCCCCGGCTCAATGTTGGCTCCCTCTCTGTTCAGCACTTTGCTTTCTGACATTTCCAGGAATGTAATCACATGTGTTTGTAAATCCATCAGCATTAAAACAGGAGCCACTTGAAACCAATCTTTGTTTTCATGTTTGGTTGCTAAGTAAAAGAAAGTCAACGCTTCTCTTTTCTCTTGACCTCTGTGACCCCTGCAGTCCCGCGCACGCCGCCGAGGAACATCCAGGTGTACAACCCCAGCGCCAACAGCCTGAACGTGCGCTGGGAGCCCGCCTCGGGGCAGGTGCAGCAGTACCGCGTGGCGTACTCGTCCCTGAGAGGGGGCCCCACCGAGTCGGTGAGTTACTCTCTAACTAACCCTAACTCCCCGTGACACGGGGAGTAACTCTCTAACTAACCCTAACTCCCCGTGACACGGGGAGTTACTCTCTAATTCTCCGTGACACGGTGAGTTACTCTCTAACTCCCCGTGACACGGTGAGTTACTCTCTAACTCCCCGTGACACGGTGAGTTACTCTCTAACTCTCCGTGACACGGTGAGTTACTCTCTAACTCTCCGTGACACGGTGAGTTACTCTCTAACTCCCCGTGACACGGTGAGTTACTCTCTAACTCTCCGTGACACGGTGAGTTACTCTCTAACTCTCCGTGACACGGTGAGTTACTCTCTAACTCTCCGTGACACGGGGAGTTACTCTCTAACTCCCCGTGACACGGTGAGTTACTCTCTAACTCCCCGTGACACGGTGAGTTACTCTCTACTGTGACTGGTGATGGTTTTCATTATCGGCATATCTGTGGGTAAAAATATGCAATGAAAAATTGTTTGTTTAGTCTTTAAAATGCCCCAAAAAATATGAAAAAGAACCCAAAGTGACATCTTCAGATGGTTATGTTCAGTTAATGGTCCAAAACTCAAAAGTATTCAATTTCTAGCAATAAAAACAGAACTTCTGCCAATTGAGTTCTCAGGTCCGTTGCACTAAAGTAACAAGGATCAGACTTCAGTCACAGACCAGTTATCAATCTTAAGATTTTATTAAATAAAAAAAACAACAATTTTACTTCAACAGGAATAACTGCTGACTTCACCTGGATTTTATCTTTTTGACATGATGTCATCTCAAAATTTCAAATAAAAAGTGGAAATACTTTGATCGGTCCAACAGCAGCCAATCACGTGCTGTGAGCAGAAGCAAAAAGAAACACAGAGTTCTGGACTTGTTGTCTTTTGTCTTTGGCCGTTCCTGTTGTTCTCACTCGCCGAGTGTTCGGGATGATGCTGCACAGATGTTTGAGCAGCCGCTATTACAGCGACGCTGAAACAAGGAAATCATGACGAGTCATTTCTTTTTTGTTTTTCCTCCTTCAGCACTGATTTTACGCTCCGGTGCAAATATCTGGAAGGCAGATTAAAGAAAAGAGTCTGAACTCTGAAGTTTGTGACGGACTTCAGTGAAAACTCCAGTGGGGGAAGTTTTTTTGGGGCCATCAGGCTGTAATGCAGTTTGTCTGTTTTGGGTGATCGGGTTCTGCTTCGTGAAGCCGATATTACCGTGCCGTTCATCATCACTTGTCGTCGCCACTTCACTTCTGTTGTGTTTTATTTCTAGTTGCCTTGTTTTCGTCGGAGAGGAAGTTGGTGTGGTAAAGACTCAGCGATGAGCTCAGAAACATTCGACCCCTAGCAACTAGCTCAGGATAATAAAGACGAAGCCCCGAGCCTCTTTTTAGGTTTCTGCTTGAAAATGACATACAAACTAAAATGTCTGTGTCTCTGCGTCACTAAGGCTATTTGAATAATGTTGGAGTTAATAAAGAAGTATAATGTTAAGTTTTGCTCAGATGTGTAAATATCAGTCTAAGTGTTACTGGTCAAGAGCAAATGAAGATGACACACAGTGTGTAATGTAAAGTTTTCAGGTCCGCCTAAAAAAAACAACACTTTTAGCATGATTTTTACCTTGAAATGATGCGTTCGTAAGCTTTAAAATTATCCCAAATCCTACCTCAAAGTTTTAACATAATTTTTGCATTGTTTTACTTTGATAAAGTGAAGCAGAACAAAGTCAGAGAGGATTTAGTACAGAAAAAAGTCAGGCGAGCGCTCACATTTGTAACATTTGGAGAAGAAAAAATACAAAAATTCAGATTTTTTATTTTTTTTTAACCTGCTGTGACCATTCAGATTGTAATTATCGTAATATTTCCAAGCTTTAAAGAGACACTTCCTCGTTTGATTTAAGGTTTTTCAGAGCATAGAGTTCAGTATTTTGTCCTAAAACCACGTGGGCTTCAATGTGACGCTCTCCCTGCCCCACGACTCAGGGTTCAGTCTTCTCACCTCATTCTGAGCCTGATGCAGTGATCCGCTTCCTGTCCGACACAGAAAGGGCTCGCGCTGCGTTGGAGGATCAGGTCTGGCTTCTGGTCGGCGTTCCAGTTCATCCCAAAAGGTGATGGATGGGGTCGAGGTCGAGCTTTTCCACTCCAAACTGGGAACCATCTCTCTGTGGAGATGGTTTGGGAGTTCTAGTCAAAGGGATGACACAAAGTTGGGAGAACACTGATGTCTAGAATATAATTAAAAATATCATGAAGACGAGGTGTCGCATACTTCTGTATTCATTCGTCTCGTGGAAGCTCAGAAGACGTTTGTCTCTAAAAGGGAAGCCGTCCATAGTTGGAATGGACAAAGTAAACTTCAGAAAAGAATATGGCTCTGATGCCGGAGCAACATTTCCTCTCAACGTTCAAATGACACGAGGACCGGGTGTGCAATGCAGTTCATCTTTTTTAGGGTGAAAGTGCAACTGAAGTCCACCATTGAGAGTTATTATCTGACCTTCGCCAACGGCAATCTGCTCCCAGATGTAACGAGCTCCTCTTTGGGTTCTTCGCCACGACGAACCTCCATTCTGCAGACAGAGCTGAACAAAAAGGGTCAACAATACGGATTATAAAACTCATAGCAGAGAAGAAAAAATGACCGTATGACTGCACCTCCAGTCCATCCATCATGTTTTTGAAGGCCAACGTGGCCTCACTGTCGCTGGGCCAGCAGGCGCTCGCGTGCCTCCAGTTGTGAGATCTCAACCACGTCATCGCACAGGAACCCGTCTCACGGTTCCCTTGTGCCAGAAGCTTTGGGGTCCAAACCCCTCGGAGATATTTGCTTCAACCAAAACAAAAAGCAGCTCTGGAGGGTGGACTGGAGTTCAACCAGCAGATGCATCTCCCGTGACGTGACGATCTTCACGGCACCTCGAACGGCGACGAACGGCGTGACGATCCGGTGACGTGATGCCGGCTTGTTGGTAGAACAACACGGCGCTAGCGGCGCGTCGGGACCTGCCGCTCTGTCCAGCCGCTCTGTCCAGCCGCTCTGTCCAGCCGCTCTGTCCAGCCGCTCTGTCCAGCCGCTCTGTCCAGCCGCTCTGTCCAGCCGTATCCTCGCCTGAACTGTTTATCCGCCAGTCACTTACTGAGTGAAGGATGTGTTTAGCCGTCTCGCCTCCCAGGCCTTTTGTTAGTGCTTCAGAGGAGCGCTGGCAGCAGAAAGCTCCCATCATGGCGGGATGTGGGATGAGCAGTGAGGTCATTATGTACATTACCGCTGCCAGGGCTCTGCGTAATGCATGAAGAGGCTCATTTGAATAGGCAGGGCCCGTCATCGGTGCTGATGTCTGTTGTGTGTATACATGTGGTTTGATCCTCTGGTTTGCTCTTCTCCACACAGATCCTGGTTCCAGGAAATGTCAACAACGCCTTCCTGGACAACCTGATCCCAGACACGCCCTACTCGGTCAGCGTCTCGGCTCTGTACGCCGACGGAGAGGCCTCGCCGGTCAAGGACAGCAGCAAAACACGTAAGAGCAGCACGAGCCCGAGAGCTGACACTGTGTGTGACCATGTGACCATGTGACCATGTGACCATGTGACCATCACACTGACACTGTGTGTGACCATGTGACCATGTGACCATGTGACCATGTGACCATCACACTGACACTGTGTGTGACCATGTGACCATGTGACCACGTGATCATGTGACCATCACACTGACACTGTGTGTGACCACGTGACCATGCGACCACGTGACCATGTGACCATGTGACCACGTGACCGTGTGACACGTGACACGTGACCATGTGACCATGTGACCATGCGACCGTGTGACCATGTGACCATGTGACCATGTGACCGTGTGACATGTGACACGTGACCATGTGACCATGCGACCGTGTGACCATGTGACCATGTGACCATGTGACCGTGTGACATGTGACACGTGACCATGTGACCGTGTGACCGTGTGACCATGTGACCATGTGACCGTGTGACCGTGTGACACGTGACCAGGTGACCATGTGACCATGTGACCATGTGACCATGTGACCATGTGACCGTGTGACATGTGACACGTGACCATGTGACCATGTGACCGTGTGACCGTGTGACACGTGACCAGGCGACCGTGTGACCATGTGACCATGTGACCATGTGACCGTGTGACACGTGTGTCGAGTGTCTTCCGGTCGGAGCTCCTCAGGAAAGATTAGGGTCAAACAAACAGAAAGTAGCTCAGATAGACAACTGAAAGGAAGGGAGGGGACACTAATCTGTCATGAAACGTTCTGAGAGTCAACATCTTGCTGTCATAGAAACACAACAGACTTCCCAGCGCCCCCAGAGAGGCTGTGTAGACCCGGGTCCTCGGGTCCTCTGGTTTTCAGGTCCTCTTGTCCCCGGGTCCTCCGGGGGGAGACGGTCTGTTTAATCCGACCAAACGGAACGGAGTCAACAGATGATGAAAACATGCCGGCTGCCTGTGTTTACGTCTTGGCCTTTTTAAAGTAAATCATGTCGTTTTGATGCATGGAACGAAAGAATAACCTCACGATGACTTCATTTATTGACCACAAAACAGAAGTCTCGTTAGCATTAGCCGGCTAGCTCGCTACAACGTGACTGAACATTACAACTTATTGGAGGACTTCTGTCCCTCAATCTCACGGCATCAAGTCCTGTTTTCTGAAAATCCAATTGGTTAATGTCCCCGTACTAAATTCTGATTATCTTCTCAACCACAAGGCCTATTTCAATCATTTAAAAAGGTTTAATATACAGAAAACCTTTGTGAACATAGTTAATACGTTCATATCTGTGTTACTGGTATATTGGTTTATGATAATGAAAAAAATAGGAACGCATATTTTGCAAAAGTTGTATTTTCTTATCATAACTGTATTTGCTATATTTTAATTTAATATATACTATAGCTTTATATGTTACGAGTACCTGTTCAAAGTTTGGCTTTGATTGAGTAAAGTTAAGTATGTTTAATAATTAATCTCCAAGATTTTGCTTGATGAGTTAATGTCTTATTTAATTATGACAAAAATAAAGGCGGTTTGGGGAGTTTCAAGAGTGACCCGCTTGTTTCAGTTGAAACGGTCTCGGCCTCCGTGGTCCAGAACCAGCGCTTATAATATCTGTCTGTTGTGTTTCATGAAGAGAGCGTTTCTTGATCCGTGTCCCCGTGCCGTGTGTTTGTGCCGCAGTGCCGCGCGTCGGCCCCAGGAACATGCGTGTGTTCGATGCCACCACCAGCACCCTCACCATCGGCTGGGACCACGCAGAGGGGCCCGTGAGGCAGTACAGGATCGCCTACGCCCCGCTGACCGGGGACCCCATCACCGAGTTCGTAAGTATGCGCCGCTGGAGACATCGCTCTGGGGGTCTGGAGGTTCAAGGTCCAAGGTTTTTATATTATGACATTTGTGCCTAGAGCAACAGTCCAGACACATTGGAATCTTTGGTGCAGGACTCTCTGAGTTAACGGTTTTGGAAATAAAAACACACTATCGTTAGCTCCCCATTGTAGCCTGCTAAGCGCTGTTGCTAGCTACCCGCGAGCCCCCCAACAACCACCGAAGGTAGCGAAACCAGCCCCTTCATCGACGCGCAGCAGCGGGAAGCTAGCAGCAGCGCTAGCTGGCTAGCCGGCTACAGCGGGGAGCTAACGGGGAAACCCACCGAAGGTAGGAGCAGCTTGTAACCCGACTTTTACGCTAATAAGAAAGAGAAAAAATATAAAATATGAAAACGCTATACATCCGGTGGTAGATACAGTTTTTAAAAAAGTGTTAACTAACTAGTAATATTAACTAGTAATAAAAAGGCTCGTCCTGACCGCTGCTGCTGGATTGTGAAAAGAGGGAAAAGGGGAGAGTTGTATGGGAACATTGCACATTTGGAATATTGCCATATCAACCCTCGTGCGCAGCAGAGTAGTGTAGATGTAGAGCGGCGGTCGTGAAGCAGATGAAGCCGAAGCTGAAACACACCAAGAACTCAGCAGTGAAAAGTCTACGGGAAGCTGCGGCGAACGCCACGAGCTCCCGTGACCCCTGTGACCTGTTGACCTTCTGGGGCTGGAATGTACTCCATCACCGCCTGCAGGACGCAGACCTCGGGCATGAACAGAAGCTCAGCACATTTGCAGTGTGTGGTCCGCTCTGTGACTCACGGGTTCCAGTGTTTTTTACGGGTTCAGCGTCTGGAGTGACGAGTCCTGGTTTCCTTACCAGCTGTGTCCACCAGCGCTGGTTTTAGCCTTCGAACAAACAGGAAGCACACGTTAAAGAAACATTTACGCATATGAAGAAATAAAACTTTAGGAGCAGGACGTTTGTTAAGGAAACCCTCTGATTTTTAGGCCTCCGCTCGAAAATGTCCTACCCAAACTAATAAAGTTATATCTTTACCACCACTAGGGCTATTTGAACCATTTTGGTGTTATAATAAAAGAGTCTAATGTGAGTGTTCAGATGTGTAAATATCAATCGATATGTTACTGGTTATGAGTAAATGCAGAAGTTTTCACAGGGTGAAGACAATGAAAGCTCTTTTCATCGGCTCCGGCCTCTTCGTTACACCAATAAAGAGAGATTAATTTCAGTTTACGACGTTTCTTATCCTGGATAAACTCTTGCTACACCCTTCGCCGTGATGTTCCGAGCAAACTATGCGGTGAAGTCACAGCTCAGGAGTCCCTCGACTCCTCCAGGTTATAAATCAGTGATTAGTGAGACTAATTACACGCTCTGCTAAACAAACACTTCATTAGGGCCCTAATACCGTTATTAATAGTCCTGAATGACGAGCCGGAGCGGCGCAGGAGGCCAGCTGTGCTCCCCCTCCGCTTGTTAGCGTAGCACCTGCTCATGAGTCAGCTAACTGCAGCCGAGGGACGGCCGACGAAGAGACGTCTGCAGACTGACGGAGGAACTCACTGCCATGAACGCATGCAGCGAGAAACAATGAGCTAGTATCTGGAAACAATGAGCGAGTATCTGGAAACAATGAGCGAGTATCTGGAAACAATGAGCTAGTCTCTGGAAACAATGAGCGAGTATCTGGAAACAATGAGCTAGTATCTGGAAACAATGAGCTAGTATCTGGAAACAATGAGCTAGTATCTGGAAACAATGAGCGAGTATCTGGAAACAATGAGCTAGTATCTGGAAACAATGAGCTAGTATCTGGAAACAATGAGCTAGTATCTGGAAACAATGAGCTAGTATCTGGAAATAATGAGCTAGTACCTCAAAATAATGAATTAGTATCTAGAAATATTGAGTCTGTGACTCATGGAGAAGCACATTAGACCAGTGCAGAAGGTACCTGATCATTTACAAAAACTTGAATCACAGAGCGAGTTGAGTCAGTAATGGTTGCCAATGGCATTTTGAGAAATTGAAACCAATTCTTGACGTTTCTACACGTTGAATATATTAGAAACAGGAACAGCAAACAGCTCTTCTGCGTCTGAGACCTCTGACTCTGGTGTTCATGATCCTCAGACGACGGTTCCAGGAAACAGAAACAACGCCATGCTGCAGAACCTGCTGCCCGACACCCCCTACAACATCACGGTGGAGGCCGTCTACGCCGAGGGACTCGGGGGGTCCCTCAATGGGAACGGGCGTACAGGTGAGGGGCCGCACCTGAGAACCAGATGTTTTAGTAGAAGCTCCCAAAGTAATGAGTTGGTATCTAAAGATAATGAGTTAGTATCTAGAGATAATGAGTTAATATCTTTAAATAATGAGTTAGTATCTAGAGATAATGAGTTAGTATCTTTAAATAATGAGTTAGTATCTAGAGATAATGAGTTAGTATCTAGAGATAATGAGTTAGTATCTTTAAATAATGAGTTAGTATCTAGAGATAATGAGTTAGTATCTAGAGATAATGAGTTAGTATCTAGAGATAATGAGTTAGTATCTTTAAATAATGAGTTAGTATCTAGAGATAATGAGTTAGTATCTAGAGATAATGAGTTAGTATCTAGAGATAATGAGGTAGTATCTTTAAATAATGAGGTAGTATCTAGAGATAATGAGGTAGGCTGTGCAGAGCGGATGAATACGGTCCATGTACATTAGTCAACAGTGCCAACAGGTTTTAGTGTGACGGGTTTGGACCTCTGGGATCTCACAGGAGCCCAACTGGAGGAGCACTTTACTGGGCAGCACTTTACTGGGCAGCACTTTACTGGTGAGCTGGAGCGTTCGTTACACAAACAACAGGAATCCTTCAGGCATCGGTCCGAGTCAGAACTCCAGAGCCAGAATCTAAACACATGTTCATATGATGAAGTGCAGTGAACAGGAATGGACGACGATTGAATCTTTGTCCTTTAGGTCATATTGATGAGCTTCAGACAATTCATATTTAAATGATTGACTCTCGTTGAAATGAAGAGATATTTAAAGCAGCACCCAGTTCAAAATATTTTACTTTATGGAAATCCCTGAAAAGTCCATTGACGCTTGTTGTTGTTGTTGTTGTTGTTCTCAGTGGGGATGCTGAGTCCCAGGAACCTCCGTGTGTCAGATGAGTGGTACACCAGGTTCAGGGTGGCCTGGGACCCGGTGGCAGCTCCGGTCCAGGGATACAGACTCGTCTACGCTCCGGCAGGTGAGCCCACGCGTCACCAACGCAGTTCACAGCCCGGTGGAGGATTCATCAGTTTCCTTGAAGTTAAACTTGAAGTGCAGAATGCTTCCCAGAGATGTTCTGACTGTGAGACACACCTTCTCACCCTCTGCTTACCGTCCAGGCACCAACCAGCCCATGGACTTCTTCGTGGGTGACGTGACCTCGTACACGCTGCACAACCTGCTGCCTGGAACCACCTACGACCTCAAGGTTGTGGCTCAGTACGTCAGCGGCATGAGTGGGCCGCTGCTCGGGGAAGGAACGACACGTACGTACAGAAGCTGTGTGGGAAAAGAGTCATGAGACTACAGTCTGATGTCCACAACAATCACCTTAAAGACAGTCTGATGTCCACAACAATCACCTTAAAGACAGTCTGATGTCCACAACAATCACCTTAAAGACAGTCTGATGTCCACAACAATCACCTTAAAGACAGTCTGATGTCCACAACAATCACCTTGAAGACAGTCTGATGTCCACAACAATCACCTTAAAGACAGTCTGATGTCCACAACAATCACCTTAAAGACAGTCTGATGTCCACAACAATCACCTTAAAGACAGTCTGATGTCCACAACAATCACCTTAAAGACAGTCTGATGTCCACAACAATCACCTTAAAGACAGTCTGATGTCCACAACAATCACCTTAAAGACAGTCTGATGTCCACAACAATCACCTTAAAGACAGTCTGATGTCCACAACAATCACCTTAAAGACAGTCTGATGTCCACAACAATCACCTTAAAGACAGTCTGATGTCCACAACAATCACCTTAAAGACAGTCTGATGTCCACAACAATCACCTTAAAGACAGTCTGATGTCCACAACAATCACCTTAAAGACAGTTTGATGTCCACAACAATCACCTTAAACCATTTAAACTCTTCCAGTCAGTGCTGGACACTCAGGGACCCTGAAGTTTCTTCTTCTTTACCTTTTGATTGGTGGAAATGTGGTTTGTCCGTCCTCTGCAGTGTACCTGAACGTGACCAACATCGAGACGTACGGCGCCGACCACGACAAGTTCTGCATCAAGTGGACTTCTCACAGGGCGGCCACGTCGTACCGCATCAAGCTCCACCCCCTGGACCGTGAGTCTCCGCCCTCTTACACCACATGCCCTGGCCTCCAGGCTTTCAGCTTGAAGTAGATATAAAGGGTTAAGTTAAGTAGACTGAACATAAAGAACCTAAAGGGCTCGTAGCAGAGAATCAAGCTCAGGGCGCCCACTAGTTTGGCGAGTGTGAGTTTTATCTTTATTACATCATATCCATTACGTCATTATTGGCCACACCGTGAAGGCCGGTGCGTGGCGCAAAAAAAAAGGTTGGGAACCGCCTCTCGATGACACCCGGACTCCGATCCCACGTGACTCGTCTGAGCTGGTGCTGGTCGTGACTCGTGGTCACATGACTCCCAGCAGATGTCTGACCTCCAGATGAGGTCGCCGCCGCAGCCGGACGCTCCGCGGCGCTCATCTGTCGGCGAGACTGTTTATCTCCAGACCTCCCGCTTCGTGACCGTCACCCCCCGCGGGGCGCGTCCCGACCGCCGAGCTTTCAACTGTGTTTGCAGTTTACATCCTTTTCCATCACATCGGCGGGGGCTCTGGAGTCCCATCTGGTTCGCGTTGGCGGCGAGAGAGGAAGGAAAGAACCGGGGAAAGGGAGCTGCCGCGGTTGCATATCTGTGTGCGTCGTCATTAGCCGGTGGGGACGCGGTGGCGGCTGCCAGAGCAAACAAAGGGGGAGGCGGGTGAGGACCACGAGCTGAGGACCGGCAACCCGAGCTGGGCGGGACGGCCAAGTGTTGGCCAAAGCTTTTGTAAAGTTTTTTGAGTAAACACATAAATTCATTGACGCCGAAAAGGACGGCTATTGCAGATTCTGATTCTTTCCAAAAAGGTGTCTAGTGACTAGTATGTGGGTCCTGAATCATGGAGTTTGGAGCCATTTTGGGGGAATTGAGCTCATACCATGCTGGATGTTCATAGTTATGATCAAAATATCTTTTAAAAGTGATTTCTTTGGAAATGTTTTTTTTTCTTTCGGAAATAAATTCTGAAAAAATTCATCTAAAACAGGGGTGTCAAACATACGGCCCGCAGGCCGGATCCGGCCCGCCAGGGGGTCCAGTCCCAAAAAAAAAAAAAATTTTTTTTTTTTTTTAAGAACAAAATTAGCAGAGCTGGGATTCAAACCTCTGACCCTCTGCTTATAAGACAGACATGCAAACCATTGATCCACAGTCACAATTGATGTGAGCACTGATATTATTGTGTTGGAAGTCGTTGAACATGGATGACGTCATGAACGTGGCGTCACAAACGTGTCACAAAGCGAGGGAACCTGCAGAGGAGAGCAGGCAGATGAACAGAGGGCTGAAGTCTGAATGTTTGGTCTTTATGTTCCGAGTTAATTGTTGAAAGACCTTAAAATAGAGTTTATCATCTAAAAACCTTCACCAATGATTTAAACATAGAGGAACATTGTCGTTAATTATGCGTTATTATGCTGTGATTTTTCTGGTCCGGCCCACTGGAGATCAAAATGAGCAGCATGAGGCCCCTTCAGTAAAATGAGTTTGACACCCCTGATCTAAAATACCAGTGTCGTCTTCCTCCTGCAGCCTCCAGTCAGGGACAGCATGAGATCACCATCCCCGCCGGTCTTCCTCAGTACTGCTTCGACGGGCTCTCTCCGGACGCCCTGTACAGCGCCACCGTCTTCGTCCAGACCCCCAACCTGGAGGGCCCTGGCGTCAGCGCCAAGGAGAGGACGCGTAAGTCCTTCCCGTCACTTTCAAATCTTCCTTCGAAAGCGACCCTGGAGACGCTTTGCCGTTTTGGGGTGTGTTGTTGGTGTTGTTGTGTGACTTTGGTTAAAAGGTAATTTGAGAGGTTGACATAGTTTTTTGTTTCCCACAGTGGTGAAGCCAACGCCGGTTCCGACGCTGCCGCCGACCCCGCCCCCTCCCGCCACCGTGCCGCCGGCGTGGGCAAGTAAGTGTCTCCGAGCTCCCAGAAGCCTTTGCTGCTTAGTTTCAAAATGGTTATTTCCAGGCCTGGAAAAGTCCTTGAAAATAAAAAATCCCAAAGTGTAGTAAAAGTCATGTAAATGTTATATTTATGTGTTCATGACGTTCGCTTGGTTAAAAGTTATGGAAAAGTGGTTAAAAGTCATGGATTTTGTTTTAAGTCATGGAAAGTCATGGAAATTTGGTTAAAAGCCATGGAAATGTGGTAAAAAGTCATGGAAATCCATTGTTCATAATGTGTATGCACCCTGTAATATATCTGGACAGAAATATGTGTTTTTTCATTTTTGGGGTGAACTGTCCCTTTAAGGCCCGGTGATGCCGGTGTAGCCAGATAGTTTGCCAAATTCCAGGGTTCCTCTCACAGGAGGAGCTTTGATGGGCATCCCCGTCTGCATTACCCTCAAGCGGCACTGATGCCGTCTGCTCTGCCGGAGCCTTGACGTCTTCCTCCTTCTCCTCCTGCAGTTTGCAAAGGCGCCAAAGCCGACGTGGTCTTCCTCATCGACGGCTCCTGGAGCATCGGAGAGGACAGCTTCACCAAAGTCGTGCACTTCGTCTCCGGCATGATCGCCGCCTTCGACGTGATCGGGCCCTCGGGGATGCAGGTGGGTGGAGCCGAGAGGAGGAGGAGGAAAATTATTACCCATCATTCAGCCGGAGGAGCGATACAATATTATGATGACCTGACCTCGTGTCATGTGACCTGACCTCGTGTCATGTGACCTGACCTCATCCCCGTCATGTGACCTGACCTCGTGTCATGTGACCTGACCTCGTGTCATGTGACCTGACCTCATCCCCGTCATGTGACCTGACCTCGTGTCATGTGACCTGACCTCATCCCCGCCATGTGACTCTCCCAACAGGTGTCGTTTGTGCAGTACAGCGACGAGGCGAAGACGGAGTTCCGGCTGAACGCGTACCAGGACAAAGGCGTCGCCATGTCCGCGTGCCATCAGATCCGCTACCGGGGAGGAAACACCAAGACAGGTTCGATTCCCGCCGCCACTCAGCGTGCGCCATGCACTCGTCGTTCTCTCCTCTGACCCCACCCCCCTCCTCTCCGTTGAGCAGGCGTGGCCCTGAAGCACACCTACGAGAAGGCCTTCTCCCTGGAGAACGGCATGAGGAGGAACGTCCCCAAAGTGGTGGTCACCATCACCGACGGGCGCTCCCAGGACGAGGTGAAGACGAAGGCCGCCAAGCTGCAGCACGCAGGTGAGCGAGCCCAGAGCGTCTGCTAGCGCCGGGCGGTATGGCCAAAACTTCACATCACGGTATTTTGTCAGATTCTAGCGGTATATCACGGAGTAAACACATTAATTCATTGACGCCGTCGTGGTTGTTCTGTACCCAGCATGCTGCATGCTGTCCCCAGCATGCAGTATAGCGGTGTAATTTTTATAAATTTACGATTATTAGTGTTACAAATTGTCGTGGTGTTTAACCCTGTTCAAGAGCGTTAGTTGTGGGTTATTAATTGATTAATTATAATTAACTTATAAAGTAAGCGTATTTTGCTGCCTGCCGAATAGCGAGAACAGCTGTTACGGCACCACCGGTATGACGGTGTATGAAAAAGGAGGGAAAGAGCAGAGCGGACGTTACGGCTCGTCCCCGTTGAAGAGGAACAGCTGGTTCCAATCTGAGTGATGGATGCTGCTGAAGCTGCTCTGCTTTCCCTCAATCTTGGAGGCATTTGACTGAAACTGAAACTCAGCGCGGTGCGCTGCTCGTTGCCTCTCAACGGGCCAAACTGTCTCTCAACCCTGAAGGTCGCTGAAAGAAATGCATCACAGCCCGATGATTAGGAAGCGTCGTCTTGAACTTGAGCACGAGTTGAGCCACCGAAAAAATGTTGCATAGCAAACAGTTTTATTCCCTCTTCCTTCGAGCCACCGCTGTTTCCGTAGACGCAGGACGTGTGTTCTCCTACTTGGAGCTCGGCGGGTTAACGGTTCTCTACCGCGTCTTCCAGGCTACAGCGTGTTCTCCATCGGCGTGGCCGACGTGGACTTCGTGGAGCTGCAGGAGATCGGCAGCAAGCCCAGCGACAGGCACGTCTTCGTCGTGGACGACTTCGACGCCTTCGACACCATCAAAGAAAACCTGATCACCTTCATCTGCGAGACCGCCACGTCGTGTGAGTCTCCACCCGCAACGCACACGGACCCGGGGCTGCTGGTAAGGTTCTGCTGTGTCGGGAACTGACTTTGTTCTCTTCTTCTGGTTTCCCCCAGCGTGTCCCCTGATCTACCTGAATGGATTCACTTCGCCAGGTGAGTGAAGTGCAGCACCGCCTGCTAACCTCCGGCTCTCTAACCTCCTGCTCTCTAACCACCGGCCCCGCTGTGTTTCAGGCTTCCGGATGCTGGAGGCCTTCAACCTGACGGAGAAGACCTACGGCTCCGTGAGTGGCGTGTCCATGGAGCCCGGCTCCTTCAACAGCTTCCCGGCCTACCGGCTCCACAAGGACGCCTTCCTCAGCCAGCCCACCACGTGAGTCTGGAACCCATGCCCCGCTGCTCTCGAGGGAGGTCGTGTAGTCGTGAAAGATGGTTTCCCTTATCTCGTCTAGGATTTAGCTGTAAAGTCAGCAAGAATAAACAAACCAAGTAATGGAGTTATTAAGGCCGATGCCAGCGGGGACCAACGAGTTCTAAAAGCTCCTCGAGTCGGGATCAGACAGGGTTGACTTCACGGTATTAACCTTGAACAGATGGGAAGGGTTGTTTGAGGTCGTGCTGCACACTTTAACAATACCTCACCATCTGTTTTAAGATAGAAAAGGTATAGACATAGACATATGTCTCCTATTTATATAGAGGATGTAAGCTAAAGAAGATAAAAATAATAATATATACAAAGCACCAAACAGAGTTCACAAAGTGCTTTGACGGACAAAGCAAAGCTGTGAAACAGCAGAGAGCTCAACGGGGTCAGAGGTCAGCGCTGATAAAACAGTACGATAGATGAAACAATAAAATTATATGGCTCATAAAATAAAGCGGTAAAAAGACGACGTCGCAGTGTGTTTGGTCACGAGAGCATTTGAAGCCTGTGACTCCCGTTGAGAGTGAAACACGACCTCATGGCGCCCAGCTGCTGCCAAAGCGCCGCTGCCTCACGAACTGGGTCAGTGGATTTACGACCAGCGTGAGGTCACGACCAGCAGAACGCCCTTCCTCCTCCAGCAGAACATACTTCTTCCTCCAACAGAACATACTTCTTCCTCCTCCAGCAGAACATACTTCTTCCTCCAGCAGAACGCCCTTCCTCCTCCAGCAGAACATACTTCTTCCTCCAACAGAACATACTTCTTCCTCCAGCAGAACATACTTCTTCCTCCTCCAACAGAACATACTTCTTCCTCCAACAGAACATACTTCTTCCTCCAACAGAACATACTTCTTCCTCCAACAGAACATACTTCTTCCTCCAACAGAACATACTTCTTCCTCCAACAGAACATACTTCTTCCTCCAGCAGAACATACTTCTTCCTCCAGCAGAACATACTTCTTCCTCCAGCAGAACATACTTCTTCCTCCTCCAACAGAACATACTTCTTCCTCCAACAGAACATACTTCTTCTTCCTCTAGCAGAACATACTTCTTACCTCAAGTAGAACATACTTCTTCCTCCGGTGGAACTTACGAGTACTGCGCATGTGTACTTTGACTCTCTGGATCAGAGTTTTCCTCACGCTGCGTGTCTTCGTGTCTCCGGAGCAGAGAGATCCATCCTGACGGTCTTCCTCACTCCTTCACCGTCATCCTGATGATCCGCCTGCTGCCCGACTCGCCCAGCGAGGCCTTTGACATCTGGCAGGTGTCCAACAAAGACCACCAGCCCGAGACCGGCATCACCCTGGACCGTAAGTACCCCGTGTTCTCCGAGTGTGTGTGTGTGTGTGTGTGTGTGTGTGTGTGTGTGTGTGTGTGTGTGTGTGAAAACAACCTTAACATCATTAACGGACCAGTTTGAGTCATTCACTAACCGTCTCCTCCTGTGACTAGTCTTTGTGCTAAGCTAACTGGCTCCTACTGTGTCTAGTCTGCGCTATGTTAAGCTAACTGGCTTCTTCCCTGTCTAGTCTTTATGCTGCGTTAAGTTAACGGCCTCCTCCTGTATCTTTGTGCTAAGCTAAGCTAACCGGCTCCTCCCCTGTCTAGTCGTTGTGCTACGTTAAGCTAAGCGATTCCTCCCGTGTCTAGTCTTTGTGCTAAGCTAAGCTAACCAGCTCCTCCCCTGTCTAGTCGTTGTGCTACGTTAAGCTAAGCGATTCCTCCCGTGTCTAGTCTTTGTGCTAAGCTAAGCTAACTGGCTCCTCCCATGCCTCTAGTCTTTGTGCTAAGCTAACTGGCTCCTACTGTTTCTAGTCCAAGCTAAGTCAAGGTAACCGGCTCCTCCCATGCCTAGTCTTTGTGCTAAGCTAACTGGCTAGTTTGTAAAGAGGTCTCTGATTGGTGAGGGCAGGATGCGTACGGATCACTGCACGTGCAAGAGTGGACACGTTGTTAAGCACGAGGAATGGAAATGTAAATATCTGCTCACATGTTGGGAATGAAGTCAAATAGTTTGTTCAGTTGGCCGTAAGTGATGTCATCACGTCAGAGAAGCAGGCTGCATGTGTTTACTTGTCGGACTTGAAGACAGAAAGCAGCTGCTGCAGCCCGGTGTTCCAGCAGAACCCGCTCAGCACCGTGACCTCTCTCTCTTCAGCCTCCAGCCAGACGCTGTCCTTCTACAGCAAAGACCTGCGCGGCGAGATCCAGAGGGTCGCCTTCGACCACGAGCGGGTGAAGAGGATCTTCCACGGGAGCTTCCACAAGGTAACGACGAGGAACCGGCAAAGAGTCGGGATCCGCGATCCGCTCCCCGGTGCGGCTTCAGGGGCCGGGAGTCCAATCTGTCTTCAGCGGTTGACTTCTGCACGGGAGCTGTCGTGTTTTGAAAGTTCTGGCTTTGGCCCGCCGGCGTCTGGAGGTCGTGCAGATGCCGAGCGAGATGCTGGAGATTCCAAACGGCTGTAAATCACAGCCGGAGCTCAAATGCAGACCAGCAGACGTCTCTGCAGGTTGTTAGGAACTGAAAGACGATCAGGCTCCAGCGCCAAGACGCTGGGCCCGAGACCCGAGACATGAGACCCGGGACTCAAGACTCGAGACCCGAGACATGAGACATGAGACTCGAGACTCGAGACCCGAGACATGAGACCCGGGACTCAAGACTCGAGACCCGAGACATGAGACATGAGACTCGAGACATGAGACTCGAGACTCGAGACCTGAGACTCGAGACCCGAGACATGAGACTCGAGACCTGAGACTCGAGACCCGAGACATGAGACTCAAGACTCGAGACCCGAGACATGAGACATGAGACTCGAGACATGAGACTCGAGACTCGAGACATGAGACCCGAGACATGAGACCTGAGACATGAGACATGAGACATGACACCCGGGACATGAGACATGAGACCTGTCAGCAAGAATGAGACATGAGACCCGAGACATGAGACATGAGACATGAGACCTGAGACATGAGACATGAGACCCGAGACCTGAGACATGAGACATGACACCCGGGACATGAGACATGAGACCTGAGACATGAGACATGAGACATGAGACACAAGGCTCGAGGCTCGAGACGAGGGCGTCTTGTCTTCATGATTCATCTACGGATCATGAGGGGACGAGGGGATGAGGAGATGAGGAGATTAGATGAGGAGATGAGATGGGAAGATAAGGAGATGAGGGGATGAGGAGATAAGGAGAGGAGGTGAGATTAGATGAGGAGATGAGAAGATCCTCTCTCTCTCAGTGATTGACAGCTCTGGGTAATAGTGTGTCTGTCGTGTAGATTGTGTGTCTCTCCCCTCCGGCTGGAGCACTGGCGGTTTAAGAAGAAGCAGAGGGAGTAAAGTGTCGGACGTGTTTGTTTCCGTCCTGGTTGAACTCGTTCGTCTCTCTGGAGACGGAGAGAAAGGGATGCGAGGTGGATTCCCTCAGGGTGAAATTCCTCCGTTGCCTGCGACCCTCCAGGAGGTCAGAGGTCACCGTAAAGCTCTCAGCCGAGAGGAGGTCGGCGTCGAGCTCGCGGAGCGTCCTGAAGCGTCGATCGCTTTCGCCGCTCTCTCCTCCGGAGCCTCCGGCCGCCATCACGAGGACGGAGGATTTAAGAGCCGTCAGACATTTATGAACTCACCTGTCGGCGCCTCGCAGACGCCGGCGTGATTTAGGAAGTCAGCTTGAAGCTGCCGGGTCTGCTGGTCGGCGGCGGGGTCCACCGCCGGTCCCCTCCAGGTGGATGGATGTGTTTCAGAGACACCTGGAGGCGTCTCGGTGGTGGGACTGGGACCAGTGAGCAGGTCTGACAGGATGCTGAGCTTCAAACACTTCATGCTTCATACAGCAGAGAAAACAGGACTTACATTTAAAAACTAAACAAGCAAACAGTGGGAAGTAAATTAAAAGAAATGCACACAAGAGACACAAGTACATTGTTCAATTGGTCCTTTATCCTGTTTTGTAGATCTTACATGTGCATGAAATAATCTAAAGAGACATAAAATCACACGTTTAAAACTGTTTAAAACCCCTAAAACGTTCCTGAAAGTGCAGTTCAGCTGCGCGGGAACTGGAAGCGATGACATCACTGATGAGTGAGACTGAGTCTGTTCCATTAGTGATGTCATCAGTGATGTCATCGGAAAACTATTTAAAGTGTTAAAAGTTCTTTTATCTGACTGAGACCAGATAAAAAGTGTGAATGGAAACGATGACGAGCAGCGAGTTTCCTCCTCCTCTTCCTCTCTCTCTCCCTCCTTCTCTCTCTCTCTCTCTCTCTCTCTCTCTCTCTCTCTCTCTCTCTCTCTCTCTCTCTCTCTCTCTCTCTCTCTCTCTCTCTCTCGCTCTGAAAGTTGTTTTAGAGGTTTACCGCAGAATGACATCACGAGGAGATGTGGTGAGGAGGGATCTGAGTGAGGAGAAATGCATTGTGGTTCATTGTGTGTGTGTGTGTGTGTGTGTGTGTGTGTGTGTGTGTGTGTGTGTGTGTGTGTGTGTGTGTGTGTGTGTGTGTGTGTGTGTGTGTGTGTGTGTCATTCTGCTGCCTCAGTGATTTTGCTGTCTGAGACGCTTCAGTGTGGCGTCCAATGAGATGAGAGGGAACTATGTTCGGTTTCCCACTAAATGTGATGCTTTTCCAGCTGGAAGGTTTGTGGCCGACCTCGACGAGAACGAATCCACAGAGAATAGTTTCATCAAGTGTACTTAAAGGACCTTTCAAGTGTACTTAAGGAACCTCTTAAGTGTTCTTAAGTGATCTTTCAAGTGCTTAATGGGGCCTTTTAAGTGCTTCAAAGGTCCTTTCAAGTGCTCTTAAGGGAAATTTAACATCGTTAAATGAGAGATTTGAAAGAAGTGATGCTTCATCGGTTGTAAATTCCCAGATTGCTCATATTAGCACTCGATCCAAACTTCAACGTCCTGACAGCGCGTTGTCCTTCTGAATGAAGAGGAGGAAGCTCTCGTACGGTCCATGAGCAGACGTCTCGTCACTAATGACTCTCAGGCCGTCGGGATGAGAACCAGACAAGAGACTTGGTCGTAGAACAAAGAGAACGTTCCAATTAAACCTTCTCTCTCTCTCTCTCTCTCTCTCTCTCTCTCTCTCTCTCTCTCTCTCTCTCTCTCTCTCTCTCTCTCTCTCTCTCTCTCTCCCCCCAAAGCTCCACATCCTGGTCTCGCCCACCGCCGTCAAACTCAACATCGACTGCCAGGAAGTGGCCGAGCAGGAGATCAAGGAGGCCGGAGCGACGTCCAGCGACGGCTACCAGGTCCTGGGCAAGATGTCCAAGTCCATCGGCTCCAGAGGAGAGTCAGCAACTGTGAGTGAGGGAAGGAGGGAAGGAAGGAAGGAAGGAAGGAAATAAGTATTACTGTCCCAGTACAGACGTAGTTATCTAAAAACAACACTGAAATCAGACACAGATAATAATTAAAAACACAACAGAACATGTGTTTTATAGTAAAAATGAAGAGAGTAAATAAGTAATATTCAGCGCCTTCAGGTCTGTGAGGAGCCAATCAGAGCCTCTGAAACACAACACCATCTTTAACGTTCCTCTCTTCTGTTTTTCACAGTTCCAGCTCCAGATGTTCGACATCGTGTGCAGTTTGGGCTGGACGAGCAGGGACAGATGCTGCGACCTGCCGTCTATGGTGAGAGGAGCTTTACTGTAACTTATACTGTAACTTATACATGAAGTAATACTGTAACTTATACATGAAGTTATACTGTAACTTATACATGAAGTTATACTGTAACTTATACATGAAGTTATACATGAGGTTATACTGTAACTTATACTGTAACTTATACATGAGGTTATACTGTAACTTATACATGAAGTTATACTGTAACTTATACATGAAGTTATACATGAAGTTATACTGTAACTTATACATGAAGTTATACTGTAACTTATACATGAAGTTATACATGAAGTTATACTGTAACTTATACATGAAGTTATACTGTAACTTATACATGAAGTTATACTGTAACTTATACATGAAGTTATACATGAAGTAATACATGAAGTTATACTGTAACTTATACATGAAGTAATACATGAAGTTATACTGTAACTTATACATGAAGTAATACTGTAACTTATACATGAAGTAATACTGTAACTAGTACTGTGACTTATACATGAACTTAACTCCTGCTCCTCTCGGCTCCTCCCCTTCCTGTCTGGTCTCTGACGGTCTGTTTCCTCCACAGAGAGACGAGCTGAAGTGTCCGGCTCTTCCAAACTCCTGCAGCTGCACGTCAGCGGGCTCCGGTCCATCGGGGCCTCAGGGGCCGGTGGTAAGAGTCCCCGAGTCATGCATTCACTGACGGATTTACAGACACTTAAACGTTTCCTCCTGAACCAGCTCTGTGCACAGAAGAGTATCAGTGTCAACATTAAACTCCTAAACAGTTAACACCTGAAGCTGGTTTCTGATCCCTTATAAGGATTTGATAGAGACTCCTCCCCTTTCCTGCCTGAGCGAGCTTCTTTGAAGACGCGACTCAAAGCGCCGCCCGGCGTCCCCCTGACCCCCATGCATGAAACAGCACGTCTGGACTTCCTGTCGTGCTCCTTTGAGCCTGGTGTGATCTCCGTGCTGTGCTAACATGACTGATGTCCGTCCCCCTCAGGGCGCCCCCGGCAGCAAAGGTCCCCGAGGTGAAAGAGGAGAGGCCGGCCCTGTTGTGAGTACCTTTTTTAAATTAAAAAAAAAACAAAAAACAGTCGGTTCAGAGCCGGATCTTGGCGATCAGCTCCACGAAAACCAGAGTGTTTAAATGTACGGGAGCTTTGAAGACAGCGAACGCATCTGATTCCACTTTGCAGAACCAGTGTTTTCCTCCCCGGTATGGAGGGGAGGCTCGTTTCGCTGACCTGGCGCAGCGGCGTTCCTCCTAGCGCTCGGGTTGTGAAAGGTCTCGTCATCAGACCGGCGTCCTCCAGCGTGGACCCGGCTCACATTGACCCCCCTGGCTTTGTCTCAACAGGGGCCGCTCGGCCATCGGGGAGACAACGGCCCACCGGGGCCCATGGGTCTGCCCGGCCCTCAAGGACCCAGCGGCCTGTCGATTCCAGGAGAAGCCGTGAGTCTAAACACACACACACACACACGCACACACACACTCACACACACTCACACTCACACACTCTCTCACTCCCCCGCGATGCCTTTTTCTCCACATAAATCCCAGCTGGATTATTTAGGCCATTTGTTACAAGGAGCGTTTCCATGTCGGGAGTTTCTGTGGCAGAGAATCCACATTCCTCCACGTCTGAGGGAGCGAGGAGTCAGAGGGAGTCAGAGGGAGTCAGGGGGAGTCAGGGGGAGTCAGGGGGAGTCAGAGGGAGTCAGAGGGAGTCAGGGGGAGTCAGGGGGAGTCAGAGGGAGTCAGAGGGAGTCAGGGGGAGTCAGGGGGAGTCAGGGTGAGGCGTCTGACTCGGTTTCCATCGCCGATCAAGTCAAAATGAAATGTAGATCATGTAATTTATATAAGAAGTGGACGTAGAGACCTGTCAATCACCTCGTAGCCCCGCCCCTAAAGCGTCCCCTTATTATGGTCTGTTTAACCCTAACAGACCATAATGTACTAAACATCATGCTGTATAGAAGAAGACTTGAAACTCATGTTTAAATTTTTACTGAGGGAATACATCAACAGAGAAGTAGAGTCACTTATATAGACTTCTATACAACCAGAGGAGTCGCCCTCTGGTGGTCAGGAGAGAGAATGCAGCTTCAACACATGAAGCATAGACTTCTATACAACCAGAGGAGTCGCCCTCTGGTGGTCAGGAGAGAGAATGCAGCTTTAACACATGAAGCATAGACTTCTATACAACCAGAGGAGTCGCCCCCTGGTGGTCAGGAGAGAGAATGCAGCTTCAACACATGAAGCATAGACTTCTATACAACCAGAGGAGTCGCCCTCTGGTGGTCAGGAGAGAGAATGCAGCTTTAACACATGAAGCATAGACTTCTATACAACCAGAGGAGTCGCCCCCTGGTGGTCAGGAGAGAGAATGCAGCTTTAACACATGAAGCAGAGACTTCTATACAACCAGAGGAGTCGCCCCCTGGTGGTCAGGAGAGAGAATGCAGCTCTAACACATGAAGCATAGACTTCTATACAACCAGAGGAGTCGCCCCCTGGTGGTCAGGAGAGAGAATGCAGCTTTAACACATGAAGCATAGACTTCTATACAACCAGAGGAGTCACCCCCTGGTGGTCAGGAGAGAGAATGCAGCTTTAACACATGAAGCATAGACTTCTATACAACCAGAGGAGTCGCCCTCTGGTGGTCAGGAGAGAGAATGCAGCTTCAACACATGAAGCATAGACTTCTATACAACCAGAGGAGTCGCCCCCTGGTGGTCAGGAGAGAGAAGCTTTAACACATGCAGCATAGACTTCTATACAACCAGAGGAGCAGTTTAACACACTCCTGGATGAATGAGATGACCTCATCTCTGTTGTTGGTAAACAGTGGACATGTGACGGCGGTCGCTTCTTCTTTATATCCGTTCAGTCTCTCTTTCAAACCTTGAGGCTCGGATGACAAAGAGTCACAGAAGTTAAAGCGCCGGCGGAGAGGAAGAAGAACTGATCGCGTCCGTCCGGGCCTCGTGTTTCCATCTCTGCCGATCGAAGCCGATAAATACTTCTGACAAAATCCAGATGTTGGTGTGTTATTTGTCCAAAGAGAAAGAGGCTCTAGAGACCTCGTCTCCACCTGACATGAGCTCTGGTTCTGATTAATAACATCTGTTTGCGTTGAGATCAGGTCTCAATATGCAGATTCTGTTCCTCTAGAATCTCCTGGCTCGACTCATTCGCTCTCTGGGTTCATTTATCTGGACCTCTTTGCCTCCCGGAGTCCTTAACTCAGACCCCGTGTCCACCTGGAGGTCTGTGTCTGGACAACAGGCGTAAACACACAAAGATCACAAAGACGATTCCTCCAGATGTTAAAGGAGAGTAAATCTTCTCCAGCAGCTGAAAAGACCTCTTCACTCCGACTCCAGCGAGCTACGAGCGCTAGCAGCAGTTAGCGCGTCTTCCCTCTCAGAAGTGATTCCACATGTCGTGTGTGTTGTCGTCTCGTGTTAACGTCAGGTGTTGGGGTCTGCGGGTACAAACAGCCGCAAACCCAACAATAAGAGTTCACTGATCAAAAGATGAAAGATAAAACCTGCGCTAATGAAAGAGATCCAGCTGCAGATCACGCGTCACTTATTGGTATTAAACATCACAGCTTCATCCCTGTTTGTGTCTCAGTGTCACTGACCTTCTCTCCCCGTTGTTGTTTCCTGGCTTCAGGGTCGCGCCGGACCAAAGGGAGAGTCCGGTGGTTCTGGTTTACCGGGACAGAAAGTAAGTGCAGCTCACTTATTTAAATAAATAACGTCCTCCCAAAGCCTCCAGACAGAAATCTGACTTCCTGGAGCTTCTAGAAGAATCCTCCCTCTCGGATGTGAGGCCCCGTTCAGGTCTGCAGCTCTTCCCTGTGTGTCTTGCAGGGTTCTCCGGGTCCTCGTGGTTCCGTGGGTCCCATAGGAGCAGCCGGCGTGCGGGTGAGTACGGCGGTGATCGGGCCTCCACGAGTCCTTTCAGCGAGAGCGGTGCCGGTTCAGGTCCTCAGTCTGCTTCTTGTGCTTCCAGGGCCCTCAAGGAAAGGACGGATCGTCGGGACCCAGAGGCCCCGCGGGCCCCATGGTGAGAGTCCTGATGGTTTTGACTCGTGTAGGGGAGGCGTTCATGGGCTCCAGGACAAACCGGTCTTTAGGGAGCTGGAAGCATGGAACATGTATAAACAGGTTCTTGAGGGATCGTTCTTTGTGTCCTTGCAGGGGCCTCCAGGATCTCCTGGCCCTTCAGGCGCTGCAGGAAAACCCGGGAACCCCGGAGACACCGGCAGCCCCGTGAGTGAGCTCTCTGTCAGGGCGACCGTCCGAAGTCCCAACGGGTTTTCTGACAACTGAACTGTTGTAATTTTGTGTTTTCAGGGCGGTCTCGGTCCAAAGGGAGACAAGGGGGAGAGGGTGAGTACATGGTCTGTCTGTAGGGGTTCAGGGTTAGGTTTTATAGGGAGAGGCTCAGGGGTTGGGGTCTCTTAAAAAACTGTATCAAGGAAAAGAATGTAAAACCTCCAAATATGGTCAGGGTCGGAAGAGGTCTGGCAACAGCGTCCAAATAACCAATTAAAAAATTAAAATGTAAATGTTGGGTTTGGTAAGGTTGGGTTTGGTAAGGTTGGGGTTAGGTTTGGTTGGGTTTGGTAAGGTTGGGGTCAGGTTTGGTTGGGTTTGGGATCAGGTTTGGTTGGGTTTGGGTTGAACCAAGACTGACAGAACTCTCTAACAGCTTTCAAGCCTTCAGAACATTCCGGTTCTTCCCGGTTCAAAGTTTCAAAGGCATTTTCTAGTGATTTTAAAACTGTAAAAAAAACAGATTTGACGATTGTCTTGATCGAATCAAAGAAGCATTACGTTGGCTTACTGGGGAGGACAACCAGTTCCATCCGAGCACCACAGCCAACCGCATCAATTGTATAGAATTGTGTTTTGTATTGGGCCAGGTATTTTTTATATTTATTCTTTTATTAACTGAGCGATAACGTCTTCTGCCTTTCCATTCGCTACAATGTGTTGGATTCATGTCGATGTGTAGAAAGGCCTTCCATCAGGTGACACCTGGAGTAAAGTCCGGCGTTGACTCCGCCCTCTCTGTCCTCAGGGTGACTTTGCCCCTCAGAACATGATGCGCTCCATCGCCCGGCAGGTGTGCGAGCAGCTGGTCAGCGGTGAGTCCGTGAGCGCCGGCCTCGTCCGTCCCGCGACGCGAGAGCCGCCGCTCACCGCCGCTCACCTCCGCGTCCTCGCTCTGTCGTTTCAGCTCAAATGTCTCGCGTGGACACGCTGCTGAACCAGATCCCCAACGGCATGCAGCGCAGCAACAACCCGGGGCCTCCGGGGCCCCCGGGGACCAACGGCAGGCAGGGGCCCCGCGGAGAGCCCGGCGCCGCCGGAAGGAACGGCTTCCCAGGAGGTCCGGGGGCCCCGGGCCAGACGGGGGAGAGAGGTGCGGCGCCGAGTTTCATCTTTTCCTTCTGATGCTGTCCGGGCTCTCGTGTCATTCTGTCCAGTAATCAATAACTTTGATGTGAATATCTGATATGTGGGTTCCCTCAGGCCTCGCGGGAGAGAAAGGGGAGCGAGGAACGTCGGTGGTGGGACAGAAAGGACCGAGAGGAGCTGCTGGTTTGTCACTTCCTCTTCATTCATATCTACCATCCTCACAATGTGACCTTTAACTTCGTAGGTTGGGTCACAGGGTTTGTTAGGAAGATTAACATGGAGGGGCTTAGGACCCAGGGGAATGTAGGCATGCTTTTATTACGTCTACATGTGCAGTCTGAACTACTTATATCTTAGGGATAGAACCTTAGTTCTGGTTATAAAAGAATTGCACCACCAAACTGCATTCTGGGTAAAACCCACCCACACAGAAAGAAGCAGAAAGGTCTTCTGGGCGTGAGTGGCCAGGCTTTACCCAGCATGCAGTTTGGCGATGTAATTGTTGACCCCATGCAGCTGAAGCCACATTTAATAACACGGACGTCATGAAGCCATCTGGTTTTATCATTTATATATTTTTACAAATGTAAAACAAAAGCAGCAAATCATCAGAATTAAGAAGCTGAATCAGAGGAAGCCTCAATCAATCAATGAATCAATTATTGAATTAGTCGACTCCCCGATTTCTCGTTCCAGCTCGAGTGAAATACGTTTCAATAAGTTTAGAGTCTAAGAGTCTTGTATTACATTTTCTTAAATTTACTATAACAGGTGATTTAACCCCTCCCCACCAGGTCCACAAGGAGAAAGCAGAACCGGACCACCGGGCCCTCCAGGTACCGCCGGGCCCCGCGGGCCCCCCGGACGTCCAGGATACGCCGGAGTCCGCGGCCCCCCCGGCCCCTCCGGGTACTGTGACTCCTCCCAGTGCGTCGGCATTCCCTACAACGGGCAGGGATACGGAGGTACGTAGCGCTAGCGCGTTAGCCGCGTTATCATATCGTTGCTCATCATTCAGGGTTTGTCTGGTTCTGGAGCGGCGCGTCCAGCTTTTTGAGAGGAGCGCTTGTTTTCTGTCCAAGTCCGGTGAGAACGTGGGTCCGGGGAAAGTGTGTAGCCTAGCTTAGCACAAAAACTGGGAGCAAAGGGAAACTGCTAGCCTCCATCGAAAGCTTTACATGTGTCTGCTATCTTTGATTAGATTGTTTGAACTATAAATATCTGAAAACTTTGGTTTCTTTGGGTGCGTAGACACGTTTATCTAGTATTATAGTTTCAGGTATTAGTACCACCATCACTTCTAATCACACACCTGTTATCGTTAAAACACGTACATCCTCCACTGGGTGGAGCGAGGCTAGCAGTTTCCACCTGCTTCCAGTCATTGTGCTAAGCTAAGCTAATCATGGAATAATCTATCTCCAACACTCGAGTATTTCCATTTAATGCTACTTTTATATTTTATACTTCCAGTCCAGTACATTTATTATCATCAAATGTCAGTGTTCTAGGGTTCTAGGTTAGTGTTCTAGGGTTCTAGGTTAGTGTTCTAGGTTAGTGTTCTATGGTTAGTGTTCTAGCTTCAAGGTTAGTGTTTTAGTTTTCTAGGTTAGTGTTCTAGGGTTCTAGGTTCAAGGTTAGTGTTCTAGTGTTCTAGTTTAGTGTTCTAATTTTCTAGGTTAGTGTTCTAGGGTTCTAGGTTCAAGGTTAGTGTTCTAGTGTTCTAGTTTAGTGTTCTAATTTTCTAGGTTAGTGTTCTAGGTTAATGTTCTAGGTTAGTGTTCTAGGTTAGCGTTCTAGAGTTCTAGGGTTCTAGTGTTCTAGGTTAGTGTTCTAGTGTCCTAGGGTTCTAGTGCTCAAGGTTAGTGTTCTAGTGTTCTAGGTTAGTCTTCTAGTGTTCGAGTGTTCTAGGTTAGTGTTCTAGGTTAGGGTTCTAGTGTTCTAGGTTAGTGTTCTAGGTTACTCTTCTAGTGTTCTAGGTTAGTGTTCTAGGGTTCTAGTGTTCTAGGTTAGTGTTCTAGGTTAGTGTTCTAGGTTAGTGTTCTAGGGTTCTAGTGTTCTAGGTTAGTGTTCTAGGTTAGTGTTCTAGGTTAGGGTTCTAGGTCAGAGATCCCTGCTCGTTCTCGGGCTGTCTTCAGACGTCTCCCCTCAGCCGTCCTGCTCTCCTGAGGAAGAACCAAAGTTGCTGAACTGAGTCGATGTTTGTGATTCTCTGCTCTTCCTCCTCTGACTGACCTCCTCATCCTCTCTCGGCCTGTTGCAGGTTCACAGTAGACTTTCTAGCCGCCTGCGCTGCTTTCACTGACTCCCCCGACAAAGCAAAGCCAAAGTCTCACATTGCTCTCGCGCTCTCGAAGCTGTTTTTTAAAGCGGATAACCAGCCGACGGAAAAGCCATTAACACAAAAAACACACAAGCCGACGACCACAAGAGGGAAACTAACAGCGACTCACAGCCGGTAGAGCGCCGGTAGAGCGGCCTGTCGGCGCCCCCGAAGCCAGAGGCGCAGGAGCGTTGTGTTCGGTGGAGGAGCATGCGGCCAACAACAACAGCAACAACAACAACAACTACTACAACAAACAAATACTAACAGCAGGTGGATGTGTAGCAGAGAACCCGCAGCAGCTCTAACAGCGTCTCTTGGGTGTAGAACACTAATGTCTTTCCTGAACGTGTTGGGATCCACGACGTTTAGTTTCTAACATAAAGCTTCTGCCTTCTAAACCAACAACCTGCCGCTTGCTGAATGCCAACAACAAACGCTTCTTTTATTTAAAAACATGTTATTTAATTTGTTTTAATTTCTTGCCAATTTTGTGGGCGACCATTTTTATTTCTTTTATTTTACTTTTTCCTCCCCAAAACCAGCTGAACTGAATCTGTGAGTTACTGAACACATGAACCCTGAAGCCAGACGGAGCGTCTGGTTCTGCTGCTGGACATCTGTTTTGTTTTGTGAACGAATGAACTGAGACGTGATGGAGGAGGGGGCGTGGTCAGCATGATGCCCCGCCCACTAACGCTGCTAGTTGATTGGCTGCAGTGAATCATCGCAATTAAGATGCTCTTTAACAATAATAAGGAAAGTAAAACTATCCTGATATATTATTCAATCTTATTTTTATCCTAATAACCTGCAGCCTGTTGCATCGATAATGAGATTAAAACATTTTTGTAGAAACGTTCCTCATTAAATATAATACGCTTCAGTCTTCTTGAGTCATAAATATACTCACAGATCTCAAGCAGTCATGAAACATGAAATATTAAGTCTTCAAAAAATACAAAACTTCTCACTACTTGGTTCTGGAAACAAAGTAAATTCCCCAAACCAAAATATAAAAAAATATTTCATAACCACGCCCCCAATATCACCGTGGCCACGCCCCCAATATCACCGTGGCCACGCCCCCTGCTCTCCGCTCTCAGTGCTTCAGACATGGAGTCTCTTCTTGTGCATGTTGAAAGAGGAAATGAGAACCTGTGCTCAACCGGCCCAAACGATATCTCCGAGCAGGCCGATACCCCGAACCCGACACGCCCGTCGCCCCGGAGCCCGAGGAGGCGGAGCCGTCGCAAAACCAGCGTCGAAAGAGGTCCGCATCCAGAAAGTCGTCCAGCAGGCCGACGTCATAAGACCAGCGGGGGGCTCGCTTCTTTTCTTCTTGTCCAACCTGTGTTTAGGTTTCTGCACGTTAAGCACACACACACACACACACACACACACACACACACACATTGAACACCAGCAGGAGGTTTGACACCTCCACTTCATTGGGAAACACTTTTAAATGCCTTTAAACGTTTGTGAATATTCATTTCTTTGTAGCAGGTGAAGGTTTGGTCGGAGTTCAAGCGCGAGAGAAACAAGATTAAGAATCCATAAAACCACAAAAACCTTTTTCCACTCGAGTCTTCTTGTTGTTGCTTGTAACATATTTGCATCAGTTTGTTGTGGAGAAGCTCCAGCAAACAGAAAGTGTTTGTTCACAGTTCATTATAATCCTCCGTAAGTTAAACGGCTTTCATTTTGTATCTCTAGACTTAATATTTATCAGTTTTTCTTTATTCCGTCACAGATCATTTTAACAAAAAGGTGGAGTTGCATGTCTGTGGTGTTTATCTAGTAGAGGTTGTGTTTCTTTGTGTTACATTTCATTGTCGTTTTAACAGAATATAGTTGTCGTCATCCTTGTCATCTTCTCCCAGACGATGGAAGTGGTTTCGCTGCTTCGTGTTTGAACTGCAGATTGTGAATTCCACGGCCTTATTTTCTTATTTATTTCTGAAAACAGAAGAGGCATTTTTCAATAAAACTACTGAAAATAAAAACTGTCTTGTTTTATGAAGATGTATTTTTACTCTGACAGCGTGGTTTAGATATTTATAATTATATAAAGTGCTGGAACGTAATCAAGTTGTTGTTTTCTACAGTTATTAATAATGAGGAAATGAAATACAGTGTATGATTAGACTTTAAATTAAACAACCCAACAGTTTGTAACTAAAATAAATATCTGAAAGAGTTCATTGTTGATCGATTCAGAAACTTCAAGTTTTTCTTTCAGTATTTATCAAAATCTATTTAAGCCTCAAACTAATTCAAGAAGTCTTAAAAAACTGATTTTTTAAAGAAATATTTGCCACAAAGATTGCAAATTATTAGCTTCTTGAAAAAAAAGCTGATTTAAAATGACTTTACCTCGAAATAAGTTCAATAAGTTGAACAGTTGAGTCACTTTCAGTCATTTGTGAAGCAAAAATGGCAGAAAAAGCAGCTTAAAACCTTCTTAAATATGAGAATTTGAGCCGAATATGACGTTAAATCCAATATGTTTACTGTTGATTACATGAAGCAAAGACTTGAAAGACCTCTTTAGAGAAGTCGATGATATTTACATAAACAATAATCTGCAGCTGACGTTATGAACGTTTCCTTGAGGCTCAAAACCGACTTTTAGGTTCTTTCCTCTAAATGTCCTCAAACTAAACGAGGTGCATCTGCTGTTTGATGATGTTCTAATAAAAGAGTAGAACGTGTTCAGATGTGTAAACATCAGTCTACGTGTTTCTGGTTAATGAAGAAGAGCGTTTCAGGTTTCCAGTTAACCCTTCAAAGGTTCCTCGTGGAAACGCTTCAAGAGGGAAATGACCGTATGTGGTTCTTCTCCAGGGAACGAGCGTCTGAGGACAGGAAGTGGTGTTTTTAATCAGGTCTAATGAGAACGCTACCAGGGAGGCGGAGCCTCCGGCTGCGGCCTCCAGCGGCTTGAGGCTCCTCCCCTCGACCTCGCCAACAGGAAACGGGTCGAGATCCGATCCGTGTGGCGGCGGCAGCGCGTGGAAGACATATCTGTCGCATGACGACTTGTTTCAGGGCGTTTCTCTGGCGGCTGCAGGCGATTATGAATAAAGTCCAAGCCGCACGCACGATCCCCTGAAGGTCAAAGGTCACCTGTGAGTCACGGTTCTTCAAAGCAGCAGCAGGCTGCACATGAACGCAGCGGATTCTGGTTTCAGGTGACTCCGTCTGACTTTGATGAAGAGGAGGAACTTATTTAAAGGTTTTTTTGGACGCTCGAGCAGCAACTTTATGACTCATCGTTGTCTTCTTCTCTCTCTGCACGGCAACACGGCAACACGGCAACGTACGGAAGTAGAGTTGTGTATTTTTTTACCCAAGCAAATCTGTAAGTAAATTATCTCCAAATCTTTGCTCTCAATTTAAAAAAATCCTCCAAAAAAAAAAATCTAAAAAAAAAGATTTTCTCTCCCAAAAAAATGTTTTCTCAAAAAAAAAAAAAAAAGAACGAGCTTTTTTTTTAGAGCAATTTTTTTTTTTTACAGAAAATTTTATTCTTAAGAGCGTTTTTTTTTTTTTTTTTAGAGAATTTTTTTTAATAAGATTTGGAGATGATTTACTTACAAACTAGATATTTGGGTAAAAAAGACACAAATCTTCCTTCTTAGCAAACGGCCACGAGGCAGACGAGGCTGGAAGCTCCGGGCCTTGAACCTTCTGCTCTGTGATCTTTACAGTCAACAGGTATCGTTCACGCTCAGCTCATAAACGCTGATTGTTGCCTTCACAGAACAAAAGGATTTAAATAACGCGACGCTTCACGTGAACGATAACACAAAGAAAGCAAATCAGTGATTTTAATCTCAAAGATCAAAGTCGTTGCTTCAATGAAATAAAGTTGAGTTTACGTGGAATAAATCTCTTTAATCTGTTGAATGAATCATTATTGTTCAGCGGTGAGGAGGAAGTGCGGTTCTTTATCTGAGTTGAAGGCGCTGGAAGATAAAAAGTTCAGGACTGAACGCGTCTCTGAGGAAGAGGAAACATTTGAAGACTCTTTGAAGGAAGAAATGAGCTCAAAGGTGAAGGAGTGTGACTTCACGCAGAGAGGAGTCGTACTGGGAGAGCTGGTTCCCAGCGCCGCAAGCACCAGACCTCGCTGTGGGGCGAGGCAGCGAGGTCAGAGGCAGCGAGGTCAGAAGCAGCGAGGTCAGAGGCGGCGAGGTCAGAGGCAGCAAGGTCAGAGGCAGCGAGGTCAGAGGCAGCGAGGTCAGAGGCGGCGAGGTCAGAGGCAGCGAGGTCAGAGGCGGCGAGGTCAGAGGCGGCGAGGTCAGAGGCGGCGAGGTCAGAGGCGGCGAGGTCAGAGGCAGCGAGGTCAGAGGCGGCGAGGTCAGAGGCGGCGAGGTCAGAGGCGGCGAGGTCAGAGGCAGCGAGGTCAGAGGCAGCGAGGTCAGAGGCAGTGAGGTCAGAGGCAGCGAGGTCAGAGGCAGCGAGGTCAGAGGCAGCGAGGTCAGAGGCAGCGAGGTCAGAGGCAGCAAGGTCAGAGGCAGCAAGGTCAGAGGCAGCGAGGTCTTAGGCGGTAGGAGGCTCAGGACACACTCCCAGTATCGCCGGCCACTGGTCTGCAGTGTGGTGGGCGTCGCTCCCAGCAGATGTTACTGGTTCCAGGTCTTAAAGCAGTCTTAGAGCAGTCTTAAAGCGGTCTTAAAGGTCTTAAAGCAGTCTTAAAGGTATTAAAGCAGTCTTAAATCAGTCTTAGAGCAGTCTTAAAGGTCTTAAAGCAGTCTTAAAGCAGTCCTTAAGCAGTCTCAAAGCGGCCTTAAAGGTCTTAAAGCAGTCTTAAAGGTCTTAGAGCACTCTTAAAGGTCTTAAAGCAGTCTTAAATCAGTCTTAGAGCAGTCTTAAAGGTCTTAAAGCAGTCTTAAAGGTCTTAAAGCAGTCTTAAAGCAGTCCTTAAGCAGTCTTAAAGCGGTCTTAAAGGTCTTAAACCAGTCTTAAAGGTCTTAAAGCAGTCCTTAAGCAGTCTTAAAGCGGTCTTAAAGGTCTTAAACCAGTCTTAAAGGTCTTAAAGCAGTCTTAAAGCAGTATTAAATCAGTCTTAAATCAGTCTTAGAGCAGTCGGCATGTGGTTTCCTTTGCATGCAGACTCTTTCCCTCATTAGATCTTAAAGCTCTCTTAATGATTAAGGGAAAACCTGGATGGTAAAACTTTGTGGTTCACGTCGGCGTCTTGAAGCCGTCGCTGGGCCACCAAATAAAATGACATCATGCTCCAAAATGAAATCATACATCTTCACACATTTATTTAAACTGCTGCATGTAAAGAACATTATTTCTGTTTATGTTGTTTTAATTTTTTTTTGAGTTTTCCAGAAGGAGTTTGGTTTATTTGGCTTTTGTTCCCAAACATTAGAAAAGATTCTGTCACGGTTCTGCTCCATAAATCAGTGAATATAAAAGATATAATGATGTGATTTATGCTCATGGTCTTAAAGGTTCCAACACAGAGGATGTCAGATGTAAATCTGTCAAACATTCACAGATATTTCTGAGCCAAGAGATCATTTCATTAAGTTTATTTGACACGAGTGTTTTAACGAGTGTTTACATGTTGTGCAACGTCCTGATTGAAGTTATGTTCCAGTTTAAACTTGAATCAGGAACCCGGTTTAAATGCCTTTATAATAACTGTGACGGTGGTAATCGAGGCTCCTCCCCCTCCGCGTGTGTGTGTGTGTGTGTGTGTGTGTGTGTGTGTGTGTGTGTGTGTGTGTGTGTGTGTGTGTGTGTGTGTGTGTGTGCACCCTGCCAGCTGAACACACCTCCACTAACGACCTGCGGCGTTAGTAACTCGAAGAAGTATTATCAGCAAAATGTACTTAAATTGTCAAAGTAAAAGTACTAATTCTGCAGTTAAAAAAGAGGAAGAAGAAGAGGAAGAAGAGGAAGAAGAGGAAGAAGAGGAAGAAGAAGAAGAAGTGCATTGAACATAAGCGCTTCGTGCAGATTAAAGGCCGTCAGCTGCTCATGAAAACACCACTTCATCCCTTCAGGACGCTTCCACTGATGTCACTTTGAGTCCACTTCATTTTATGAGCTCCAGAAGCTTCAACAGGAGGAAGCAGGACGGTCAACGAGCAGCTCGTCTTCACACCTGAGATGATGCACAAAGACCTGAAGTCTGTTGGTTTAGACATCGTAAACAGCTGTTTGTTTGTTTGTTTGTTTGTTTGTTTGTTTGTTTGTTTGTTTTATTTTTCTCTCCATTCAGGAACCTGAGAGTCAACGTTTAGATGTTCATGTGGTTACGAGACTCTGTATGTTTCCTGAGCTCAGACCGCAGAACCAGAACCACCGAGGCTCAGATCCTCAAGAACCAGAACCAGAACCACCGAGGCTCAGATCCTCAAGAACCAGAACCAGAACCACCAAGGCTCAGATCCTCAAGAACCAGAACCAGAACCACTGAGGCTCACATCCTCAAGAACCAGAACTACCGAGGCTCGGATCCTCAAGAACCAGAACCAGAACCACCGAGGCTCAGATCCTCAAGAACCAGAACCAGAACCGCTGAGGCTCAGATCCTCCATGCTGGAACCAGGACTCCTTCCAGATGTGCAACCTGGAACTCAAGAAGCAGAAAGAAAAGCTGGAGCTCAAGAACCAGAACCAGAACCAGGAGGAGAAGCGGGCCCTGGAGGCCACACGGGGTCGTCCAGCTGCTTCACAGCCTGAAGCTGCTCCTCTAAACCGGTTTGAACTCGCTGTGAAACACAAGAAATGGATCGAGTCCCTTTGAGGCTCAGACTGCTGGAGGAACGTCGTCCATCGCGGGTCAGAACATCTTCATCAAGAGCAGAAGAAGACGTCAAACAATAAGCCGCCAGACAGATTATGAGATTATTATTAATTATGAATGACTGCTGTGACCTCGGGGACGAGAACAAAGGAAGCTGAGCGGGAACAAAAGGAACCGTTTATCTCCAAACGTCAAGTTTTAAAGTAGAAGCAGCAGCACGAGTTCTTCTGGTGCTCGTCACCGAGCTGCTGTCTCATTGTGGGATGTTATTTATATATTTATATATTTTATATTATATTACTGTGTGAACACCTCTACTGAGCGTCTCTCTCCAGCTGGAGACCCTCTGACCCGGTGAACCGGGTCAGAGGGTCTCAGTTGAAGTGAACTGCCCCCTTGTGGCCGGATGGAGACACTGAAGCGTCAGTGAGTCAGTTCGGTGCAGCGGTGTGCGACCAGACAGCACGTTTGTCCCTTCTGGGCCACCGTAAAATGTACCGGTGATGATGCACAAAACACATGTATTAATATCACAAGAGGAGGAGAGAGATGACCGATGAAAGCAGTGAAGCGTTCATCACTCAGCGCCAGAGGGAACGTGACTGTGACTATTTATACAACAACGTATGAGAGCTCAATTAATTATTACGTTTTATTTGACATAAAGACACTTTTCAGGGGAAACAAGTTGGTTAAAATCACTTTTAAACCTCGAGTGCAAAGCGTTGGAAGTATCATGGAGGTTGTTTTTCTTTCAGCCACGTTCAGTAAAACAATGTTTAAAGGCCAGTATTTCTCTGAAGCAGCTGTTTCTAATAAAGCTTTATGGATCAGAGGAAGAAGAAATCTGCTTTGATACAAACACAATACTTGTTAGTTAGTCGATCCATTCACTGTTGTTTTTGGTAGTTTTATGGTATTTGTTATAATAATAAAAGTACTGAACATGTTCACTCACTGACCTGAAAGACAGACGTGTGATTTATTTATAAAGACTTCCTGATGCCCAAAAGGTTTTCAGTCTGACCTGTCAC
The DNA here is from genome assembly GCF_023055335.1 of Clinocottus analis. Taxonomy (NCBI): domain Eukaryota; kingdom Metazoa; phylum Chordata; class Actinopteri; order Perciformes; family Cottidae; genus Clinocottus; species Clinocottus analis. The sequence goes on along the minus strand of NW_027176154.1, from coordinate 587,341 downwards.
AGCTACAGCTAACTGCTAACTGCTAACAGCTAACTGCTAACTGATGGACGCCCATAAACACCGCTCTCTGGTTTCTCGTTTGGATTTAATCCCATAAACACACGTACGTGGACTAGATACCCGATGGATTACAGACAGGACTCTCTGGGCTAGAGGAGGTATCAAAGGACAGGCCGGGCCGCGGCTAGCAGGTTAGCGGGTTAGCATGCTCGCTTCACTAGATACCTGTGCAGCACAAACACCTTCACACTCCTAACAAACCCCCGATTGGATCCTCTGCATGGAGGTCGGAGGTAACATCGAGCTGCTCAGGGTCACACTTCCCTTCAGCTTCAGGCTCCACAACTCGTTCCCTTGTGGCGCCGCACGCCGCACGCCGCGCGCCGCACGCCACCCTGAACCGGATCGCATGTTGCTCGCGAGCTTTCCACAACTGGAGTGTGGAACACGTGTGTGCGTGTTGGACATCAGATTACATGTCAGATGACAAGAGATAAATAATAAAAAGGCAGAAGAGGAAATCGCAGCTGCGTGTTTGTTTGCGTTCGGTCCGTCGTGACAACACGTGTGTGAAGGAGGATGAAAGGCTCTGGCGTGTTGACACGATGTGTCCATTAGTGCTGACGCGCCGCCAGCTTTAAGAGACCAGATGGCGCTTAATGTTCTCCACCTGCAGACGCACGGCCTGCTGGGAAGGCTCGCTTGGTGGGCGGAGCCGTGGAGGCGAGGGAGATGACGGACAGGTGGAGCTCTTCAAGGCTCTGGAGGACGTGAAACTCTCCGTCAGCGAGAAGAGCATCGGTGTGAGACAGATGTCCGGGTCTTTGATACGAAGAGGTGGAAGCGGCGCTCGCAGGCTGTTCATCACAAGAGGGCGGAGTCGCCCGGTGCTTTGTCCACCGCAGGTTGGCGTTTTGGTGGGCGCCATCTTTATTTTGGGGTGAACCAAAAAACATATTTGAACGAGACGCTGGAGAGAGGCGGGGCCAGGAACCGCTAGCAGCTAGCTAGCTTGATTAGCGCGCTGTGGACACGATTCATGTTATTCATTGTTGCTCATTAAAAGAGACGTGAAACAAAAGGAAAATAAAACAGACAAAATATATTTTAAAATAACACCAAAAACTGAATGACGCCGTGGTTGAGAACTTTTTCTGGTTTAATTTAATTTTGTTTATTTAATTTAATTTTAATTTAGTTATTTTTGTATCGATTTGGTTTTATTGTTTCATTTATTGTGTTGTTGTTGGAGCTCTCTTTTCTTTATGTTGTTATTTTGCTCTTGCGTTATCCATCTGAACTCTGTAAACTTTGTTTTTAAATATGCTATATGAATAAAGTGTTATTATTAATAATGTGTATATATCATCTTATGATTTGGGCATTTTAACATTGAGGTCAATGGGATTAACCTTTAGAGCCTCAAGTGGCCATTTTGGGAACTGCATGTTTGGGCACTTCCTGGTTGGCTTCATTTCTGTGGGCGTCCAGAGCGACGAGGTTTAGCCTCTAGATTTACGTCTTAGTTCATTCCATAAGAATCCATCCGATGGTGTTTGGCGCTCTGAACATGTGGATTATGAAGCCGCTCACTTAAAAAGACAGATTGAATCTCTTACAGGATCTCAGACAATAATCAGGTGCACGTGGAGCAATAATGAAGTCTGACTGGAGCTTCCTGCCCGACGCTGAGCGCTCTTTAAAAAGCTGTTGAGGAAGACGTCGGTGAAGAACATGGCCGCTGTGTGAAACTGTGATCGGCCTCCTCTGGAGCGTCACAGCTCTGACGTAAGTTGAGTATGAATGAACTCACAATAAGAACGTCTCTCTCAACACGCTCGCTCGTCTATAAATGAAGTTTTACGGCTGTGAATATAAATAATGTTTACTCTCCAGATTCTCCTGTGTTTATGTTGCTGGTTTTTTAACGGTGTCATAAAGTTATATTATGTTAAATCCTCTCAGGGCGTAAGCGCTGTGTGACTGATGTGTTCAGCAAAAAGCAGCTGATGTGATTTAAGTAAAGCTGCAAAGACACTAAAGTAAACTAAACTGAACTAAACTGAACTTGAATTGAAGGATGTTACATTTTGAGAGTGTTGGACGTTGGATGAGACTCGTCTGGGTCGTTTAACGTCACATCGCATGAAGTTTTGGACATTTGCAGTTTTGGATATTTGCACATGATACCGGAAAAGTCGGGTTTTAAGCCGCTACTACCTTCGGTGGTTGTCTTTGCTAGCTCCCTGCTTTAGCCAGCTAGCGCTGCTGCTGGTTCCCAGCTAGCTTCTCGCTGTAGCCAGCTACCACTGCTGCTAGTTCCCAGCTAGCTTCTCGCTGTAGCCAGCTACCACTGCTGCTAGTTCCCAGCTAGCTTCTCGCTGTAGCCAGCTACCACTGCTGCTAGTTCCCTGCTAGCTTCTCGCTGTAGCCAGCTACCGCTGCTGCTAGTTCCCTGCTAGCTTCCCATTAGCTTTCCGCTAGCGCCCCGTTAACCACCCAAACGGAGAAGCGGTTTATAACTCGACTTTTACGATAAGTTGTAAAATATGCAAAACATCACCGGCAACAGAACACCTGCCGTAAACGGAGCTGGAGTCCCGTTTCCTGGCTTCATGAAGCATTTGTTTTGTGAGAAAGCAAACGGCAGACATGCCGCTGCGCTCCTCCAGACCGACATACAGTGAGCATTAAAAGTGCATTCCAGCTCGACAGTGAAGCTGCTCGCCACATGGCCGCGTGACCTTCAGGAAGAAACACGTTGAGCCAATGAAGCAACAGCTTTGGTGCTTTTTATTCCCCTCGATCTGAAAAGAAATCCTGCGTTCAAAGGGACTCTAATGAGGTTGTCAAACCCGGCATCTGGCACCAAAATGTCCCGTTTCTTTAAAGCGAGTCAACGGATCCTCGGCGTCTAACCTCCGATGACCTCCACTGAAAACATTGGACTTCAGGGATTCTGGCGTGTTTGCGTGCTGACGGGTCGTAATCAGAAATATTTTGACACCTTGGTTCAATCTTCTCCCTTTTATACTCGAGCCAAGCGGCCAGCTTTATGTTTCATGTCACGTTAGTCTGCTTGTTTTGCATTTTATGACAGAAAATAACAAACAACTTGTGTTGATTGACAGCTGTGACCTGAAAACGAGATCTTCCTCTGTCAAAACATTTCACACACTTCTATTTAAAGCGTGGCGGCCGCATTAAATCTATGAGAAAAGGAAATAGAGTCTGGACACTTGAGATGATCACGATCACAGCCTGTGATGCAGAACATGGAGATGTTTTGTATTCAGAAGGAAGTGGAGGGCAAAACATGGAGCTAATCTTAAAGAGATTGGCCTGAAATATTCACACAAACTTGCTATTAGCCGGAGCAGCTGCTATAAAAGTTTGATTCAGCATTTGTTTTGTTAGAAAACAAGATGACGACGGCCAAAGAAACCAAGATGGCAACGTTTAAAAATCAAGAAAAAACAAGAAAACCAAGAAAACATCGACCAAAAAACATGACGGCAATGGCCAAATAACCAACATGGCGACAGCCAAAAAACAAGATGGTGATGCCAAAAACCAGCGACAGCAAAAAACAAACAAAAGGATGATACCAAAAACCAAAATGGCGACGGCCAAAAAAACTAAATGGCAACGGCCAAAAAAATTAAATGGTAATGCCAAAAACCAAGATGGCGACCGCCAAAAACCAAGATGGCGACCGCCATAAACCAAGATGGCGACCGCCAAAAACCAAGATGAACGCACGGGTTTGGACACAGATCAAGAGGTGCTGAATCGTCCAATAAAAGGTGACTGCTAGACACACATACATGGATGAGATTCATCCCTTCAGGACCAAGAAGAACCGAATGAATTCCTTCGATAGCAGCGTGCGTCCTGCAGCTGCGAGAACACGAGTCGGCGATGACATCATGGACACCAACGCAGTAACACATGTACACAATGCATGGGTCTGAATGAAGCACACACCCAGATGCTGCTCAAGCACGCTTTGATTTGTTCCCTTTTGAAATTATTTTTAAACAAATCTCATAAAGCGTAATGGTTCCCTCGTGGCTGAAAGTCTGAGGGCGCTCCTCTTCCTCCGGACACCCGTCTGGTTTTCCATGACGCGCTCGGCCCGCGAGGTCGTACCCGCACGCGGCAACAACAACGCTTCCACAACAGGGACCCGAGAGCGGCAACAGAGCGCAGATCAAAGAGGCGGCTGACCTCAGAACCAGCAGCAGAACCAGAACCAGCAGAACCAGAACCAGCAGCAGCACGGCCTCATGCCTCCTCTCACAGTTTGCACCGCCGGAGCCGCCGCACTTTGGACTCCGCCTAGATTATACCCAGAGTACTAAATGAACACCAGGCTGTATAGAAGAAGACTAGAAACTAGAGATTGAGACATAAACTCATGTTTACAATGTTTACTGAGGGAATACATCAAGAGAGAAGTAGAGTCACTTATATAGACTTCTATACAACCAGAGGAGTCGCCCCCTGGTGGTCAGGAGAGAGAATGCAGCTTTAACACATGAAGCATAGACTTCTATACAACCAGAGGAGTCGCCCCCTGGTGGTCAGGAGAGAGAATGCAGCTCTAACACATGAAGCATAGACTTCTATACAACCTAATCCAATCGTAGGTAGTTATTTTAAACCTGAGTGTGGTCTTTTCTCTGTACTCGAGTCTTCTCTGGACGATCTGCTGCAGACTAAACCTCCTCCAGCGGTTCATCTTCCGTCTGTGTGACACATGAGCAGCTGTAAACATGACGGAGAGAACAAGTCGGTTCACACAAACACAACCTGGGATCCACTTTAGTTTAACACTCAGCTTTTAACACCTTTAAACATCGACAGCTTCAAAAATACAAAAGAAACAGTTTATTTGTTCTGCAGAAGCTCAGAGACTCTGCAGGCATCAGCCCCAAAACAAAAGCTCCTCCTTATGAGGATGGAACAATTATTTAAAAGTACAGACATAAAATAAATCATCTATATTACTCATAATATAATAATACATGATTAATAAGACTTCCTCTTTCTGTTAACTATTACAAAAATGTACTTTTTAATGAAAGGAACAAACGTGTTTGTTCTTTTCTAACATGTATTCAATCGTTTCTTCCATTTAAAAGTACATTTTTACATGAATGACGGATAAAATAAAGACAAAACAACATATTGGGACAGAAAAGGTCTGAATATGAAATCAGATGCTTGAGGAAGCTGTTTTATAATCTGATTAACTCTGAAGGTTTAGGATTATAATCCCTCATTCACCGCTGAGAAATGTATCGACGACATCTTCATGCAGCAGCGAGACGTCTGCCAACAAGACACATGACGTGTTTATGAACAATGTCATGAAACACGTCTCGTTTATCTTCTTCAAAGCTCATTTATAGAGTTTTGGAATAAAATGTGTGAGTGAACTCACGCGAGCTTCAGGATTATTCCTCGACCGCGTCCTGTTTTCATTTCAACGTTCAGGAATATGAAAGTAGATTTGTGTCTTTTTACACAAGCTAATTTCTAGTTTGTAAGTAAATTATCTATATATCTAATATTTGTTCTCAATTTTAAAAAATTGCTTTAAAAAAAATACGCTCTTAAAACTACAATTTTCTCTCAAAACTAAAATTTTCTTAAAATTAAAATTAGCTCTCAAAAAAAAATTTGCTCTCAAAAAAAAAAATTTGCTCTCAAAATGTTTTTTTCTCAAAACTAAAATTGCTCTAATAAAAAAATTGCTCTCAAAATTAAAATTAGCTCTCAAAAAAAATTTCCTCCAAAAAATAATTGCTGTCCAAACTAGAATTTTTTCTCAAAACTAAAATTTGCTCTAAAAAAAATTTTCTTTCAAAAGAAAATTTGCTTTAAAAAAAATTGCTCTCAAAAATAAAATTTTCTCTCCCAAAAAAAAAATTTTTTTTTTTTTTTTAGAGCGTTTTTTTTTTTTAGAGCATTTTTGATTAATTGAGAGCAAATATTTGGAGATAATTTACTTACAAACTATAAATTTGCTCTGGTAAAAAGACAGAAATCTACTTTCATACAGGAACGAGCAGGACGCTTCATTCTGAGGCCGACAGGGATTATTGGAAAATCTTCTGCATGTAAAATATTGAAAACAAATATTTTTAAAAAAATCTGAAAAAATTATTTAAAATAACACAAATATTAGGACTCATTTAGGGTTCATTCGACTACTTGAACTCGGGGAAAAGAGGGACGGGGTGGATCATTTCGAGTATCTCATAATTATGACTTTAAAAAAAAGGTTTGGGGCGAAAACCGTCTTCCATACTTCACTCCCTCCAGGAGTTCACTGACATCAGAGGCTTCACTTAAAACTTCAAACGCTTCCTCGGCCGTCGTGTCGTCGCTGAGGCGTCCTGAACTCCTCACCTCTGGAACAACACACTCCGTCCTGCGGTGGCAGCGAGACTCCAGCGAGTCCTGAAGCGAGACTGACGGGATTATGAAGTTAAGCTCCTTCAGACGTTTTATCTGATGGACTGTCAGTCACGTGGGCGGGACGTCAAGACGAGATGTTACCTCATCAGAGGCCGGACGAAACCCTGAAGGATAACTCTCTTTGACGAGAGCAGCTTGTGCCCCTAATGTAGAGTTAGTTCAAGACTCCCAGAGGCTGCAACACTCTGGATCCTGGTCATTAAAATATATGTTTTTGTGTGTTTTTACAATGTATACCTGAAGTGATGAAGGTACTAATGGTACTTAAGGTGCTCAAGGTAGTTAAGTTTGACCTCTTTACTTATATTTATAAAACAGGTCAGTGAACGCCTCTCTGGTGAACCTTAAGGGGTCTAAAGGAGGCGACTGAGCGGCTCCAGCTGGACGTGAAGGTGGTGAGTAAGAAATCCCACAGAAGTGAACGCGTCTCCAGTTTCCTGCAGTTAGAAAAACAAAAATATTGTCTGGATGAAAAATGGTGGGAGAACTTTGTTGTTCTTTGATCTTTGTGGGTAAAAGAAACAAGATTTCCCTGAGGAGGGGGAGGGGGGGGCAGACATCATTCTAAATGTTGTGTTCAAGTCATACGTAATTAGCAGCTTCAGACCTCTCAGTCGGGGCAACAGCTGCATTGAATACAACACGGGACCTGATGGATGTGACGTGGAGCTTGATCCTAACAAACAACGCAGACAACAAGAACTAAAACACACGTTTAATGGACGAATTGTTGTTTGTTTAACCCCAAACTCTGCAATCTGTTTCCTGTCTGAAGAGGCGGGAACTTCATGTCAACATGAGTTCTGGGCTTTAATGAGCGACTTAAAGACACGAGTCTTTGCTTTGAGAGCAGCGAGCTGACGGAGCGTTTAAGGATAAAACGCAAACGTTGAGTCGCATAAATCTTCCTGGATGTGAAAGAAATAAATGAACGAGACGCGAGCTGCCGTCTGGACCGGGCGTGGTCCAGGTGGGACGCACATGTCCGCCACACACCTGACGGCGTCACCTGACCCGGCTGCTCCTGGACCGGGTCTGGACCCGCTGACATGTGAGCGCTGGAGTCTGCCGGGTCGGAAGCAGCATGAAGGGAGATTTGTGTCTTTTTTACACAAGCAAATTTCTAAGTAAATTATCTCCAAATATTTGCTCTCAATTAAAAAAAACGCTCTAAAAAAAATTGCTCTCAAAACTATTTTTTTTACTCAAAACTAAAATTTTCTCTCAAAAAAGAAATTTGCTGTAAAATTTTTATTTTTTTTTCTGAGCAAATTTCTTTTTTTATTTTTTTGAGAGCAAATTTTAGTTTCGAGGAAAAAAATAGTTTTGAGATCAATTTTTTTTTTAGAGCGTTTTTTTTTTTTTGGAGCATTTTTTAATAATAAGCAAATATTTGGAGATAATTTACTTCCAAACTAGAAATTTGCTCTGGTAAAAAAACCCACAAATCTACCTTCATAAAGCAGAGGTTCTTAAACTGTGGGGCGTGACCCTCTAGTGGGGCGCAGAGGTATTACAGGTGGGGCGTGACCCTCTAGTGGGGCACAGAGGTATTACAGGTGGGGCGTGACCCTCTAGTGGGGCACAGAGGTATTACAGGTGGGACGTGACCCTCTAGTGGGGCACAGAGGTATTACAGGTGGGACGTGACCCTCTAGTGGGGCACAGAAGTATTACAGGTGGGGCGTGACCCTCTAGTGGGGCACAGAGGTATTACAGGTGGGGCGTGACCCTCTAGTGGGGCACAGAGGTATTACAGGTGGGGCGTGACCCTCTAGTGGGGCACAGAGGTATTACAGGTGGGGCGTGACCCTCTAGTGGGGCACAGAGGTATTACAGGTGGGGCGTGACCCTCTAGTGGGGCACAGAGGTATTACAGGTGGGGCGTGACCCTCTAGTGGGGCACAGAGGTATTACAGGTGGGGCGCGGGAGAAGATACAGATTCTTCATTTTTTCAGAATCCTTTATTAATCCCACAGTGGGGGGATTATTCTCTGCATGTCATCATCCTCAGTAATGAAGCAGCTTTGTGCTGCGGTGAAGCTCTGGGCTTCAGTGCCTTGCTCAAGGACACTTCAACATGAAACTATGAAACCAAATATGAGTTATTGTTTGCATATCTATAACTTTATTTGCATTGTTCTAACAAAGTGAGTGCACATGTTGTTAGTTTCTGTCAGATGGAGTAATCTGGTTCACTTGAGAGGGATTTTTATTTTCTTTAATCTAAAGCAACCACAAGGAAGTTTCCTCCACGTTAAGAAGCACACACATGGAGACATGAGATCTTTCCCTCCTGAGGTTTGGATGTTGACGGGATCTTTGTCCCTCCGGGGCCCAAAGTTAAAGCCTCAATTAATCTCTTTGTTTTTTTCCTGCCGTGATGATGAGCGCTGACGTGGAGGCTCACTTTGCTTCTGTCTGCAGCGAGAAAAGCAAAACGGGAATTTATGGCGCGAGTGAACTCTCGGCCTCGCCTGCTATCAGGAGTTCAATCCCCAAACCGCTGAAACCGCCGCCGGCAGAGAGGAACAGTTTCTACTGCCGAGCATTTCACTCACTGTTACTTTACTCTTTCAGTTTGGTTTAGACGTCCCGATCATAACCGCTGTGAGTTCATTCAAACATTTCACCAAATAAATTGTTTTCTTTTCGTCATCATTTTTTTTTGTGTTTACACACTTTCATGTTTTTCTCCTCCTGAAATGTGATGAACCAGTTTGTCTGATTTATTCTGATTTATTTCATTGTTGGAAAAGAGTGTTAGGCTCTGTCAATCACCTTGTAGCCCCGCCCCTAAAGCGCCTTATTATGGTCTGTTTGAGAGAAGCAGAGTCATTTATATAGACTTCATAGACTGCATGTTGCTTCATATATTATTTTATTAATAGTCGGGTGAACGTCAAAGTGAAAGTGAAAGTTTCTAAACTGCGTTTCTCCTGCTGAGGTGAAGCTGCTGCTTCTTCTTCTTCTTCTTCTTCTTCTTCTTCTTCTTCTTCTTCTTCTTCTTCTTCCGCTTCTTCTGCTTCTTTTTCTCTGGACTCTCGTTCTAAGTTTGACTTAGAACGATTATTGTCAAAGAAACTGACCGGATGCCGTTTTTCATGAATCATTGTGATCTTCATTTTTCTGACGGTCCCTGAACACACCACGTGTGACAAAGAAACCGAAACTAAGTTAAAAGTTGTGATATTTACATAAAAAACTGTTTTATTCGACTACAGTATTCGATTACTTTATTATCACAACAACCTGGGTTATATATTACTTTATTATCACAACAACCTGGGTTATATATTACTTTATTAACATAACAGCCTGGTTCATATATGACTTTATTAACATAACAGCCTGGTTCATATATGACTTTATTAACATAACAGCCTGGTTCATATATGACTTTATTAACATAAACAATAGCTGAGCGTCACCACGTGTTGTTTTATTTTATGTGTAGTTGTAAAACTTAACGCTGGATTGTTGCCTTTAGTCTCATTTTAATCAGAAAACATATCTTGTGTGGTTGATAATAATAAATCTTATTCGTACGACACATCTACACCAGTGAAGTATTTCACAAGCAGACATAAGAACAAAGGATGCAGATACACACACATCTACATAAATATATATTCATAAACACATGTGAATGAATCCCAAAGTGATCTGTAAACTACAAGTAGCCTACAGATCTAACAGGAAGTGACTGTTTCCTTGACTTCCTGTTCATTCTTTGAAGGAAGCTGAAAACTGTCTGACTTTGACCTCACCCTGAAGATGATGATGATGATGAAGATGCTCTCGTCCGCTTCACAGGAGAGAAGCAGCTCCTCTCCAACGAGCCTCCTGGCTCCGCCCCGTCCTTGGTGACGTCACAGGGTGAATGTGAAAGTGAAAGTTTCTAAACTGCCTTTGTCCTGCTGAGGTGAAGCTGCTTCTTCTTCTTCTTCTCTGGACTCTCGTTCTAAGTTTGACTTCCGGCTCTTCTGCAGGTTTGAGTTCCTCTTTAAAGTCTCTTCTCCTGATTCAGCTTTTGGGTTTTTACAGGATACAATGAAAAAGAAACTGACCGGATGCAGTTTTTCATGAATCATTGTGATCTTCGTTTAGTTTCACTTACATCCGGTTTGCGGTGAACTCTGTAGTTCATGTAGTTCATGTAGTTCATGTAGTTCATGTAGTTTATGTAGTTCATATAGTTGTTGTGTATCTAAAGTTCAGCGTGTGTCAAAGACAGCAGCTGGAAACACCGTCGTGTTTACTGAGGTGTTCACTTTTCTGACGGTCCGTGAACACACCACGTGTGACAAAGAAAGCGAAACTAACTTTAAAGTTGTGATATTTACATAAAACACGGTTTTATTCGACTACGTGTCTCATCTACAGTCTCAAATAAACAGTTTATTTTCAACCAGATTGTGTTAACACATTAAACTCTGACATGAAGCTCTGTAGAGAAACTGTGACGTCATGACGGATTCCTCTGAGACCAGCGTCACGTGACGAGGAGCAGCTCTGACCGCACTTCCGGCTGCAGCGAAGACATTTGTCTGTTTAGTTTCATAAACACTGAATATGTTTCACATCATTTCAGATTTACTTCTACTGTTTCTACTGTTTCTACTGCTGTTAAAAGTGTAATGTTTTACAGTTTGGGTTATTTTAAATCTGCTCCGTACGATCAACTTTAACACATTTTACTTTGTGTTTTTACATTTTAATTCAAAGTACAGAAATAAAAGACACTGTGATGGAAAATAATATTAAAATATTAATGTAAACTGTTAACTTCACAATAAATGACTGAATTCTACTTTTACTGCAGATATGTTTGAGTGGATCGGATCTTTGTTCTCTTCTCCGCCCCCCCGACCGACCCCGACCCCGACCCCGACCCCGTCTCCATGTGAGATCACTTTCAGTCATTCATAAGAAGTTATACAGACGTTGTTTCTGTGCTCAACGTGTCGTTCTTCTCAGTTTTCAGTGAACCGTGGAGGAAGATCAGCTGGGGGTGAGTGAACCGGGTCCTCACGTCATGGAACAGTCCTGGAGTTTTAAACCGGCTATCTCCAGGCCTGGAAAAGTCCTTTTCGTTGTGTAAAAGTGGTGTAAATGTGTTATATTCATGTGTTCATGACGTTCATTCAGTTATAAATAATGAATCTGCTTTTAAAAGAAAGAGGCTCAAAATATCAGCAGCATACATACAGGCATCTATATAAATGTTTATTCTTTTAATCAAACTATTGTCTCTCATTCATTTGAGTCATTTAAGGTTTACTGTATGCTTTGAATCCTCATTGTTAGTTTAAATACTACATTTTATCACTTTTTACTGTCTACACACACATTTCACACAATGTTTGATCATGAACATTTGGGTAAAGTCAAAGAAATTTGGTTAAAAGTCAAAAAAAAGTTATGGAAATTAGGTTTAAAGTTATGGAAATTTGATGAAAAGTCCTGTAAATCCATTGGTCAGAATGTGTGTGACCCCTGAGTGTGTCTGTGACCTGAAAGTAAACTTCATGACGGATAAATTAAGTTCAAACGATCTCTAAAGATCAAAGTAGTTAGAGGCCTTGAGTGTCTTCATGGCAGCTGGTCTTCCAGGTCTTCCAGGTCTTCCAGGTCTGCAGAGTCATCAACATGTCCTGCGTCGTGTTTAAAGTCTGGCGTCACCACGTTTCCTCTGCAGACAGAAGCAGCGTGCGCTGCAGGAAGTGAAGGCCTACACTCCTCCGTCTGAAGGCCAGCACATCAGGGTTCTCCTTCATGGACCAGTCGGAGCTGGAAAGTCCAGTTTCATCAACACCGTCAACAGCACCTTGGGGGGCCAAATGTACACTCAGGCGCTGGCCTCCAACACCGCGACCGGCTGCTTCACCAAAGAGGTACGACAACCTCCGATTGTGTTGATTACACACAAGCCAGAGTCAGAGTGTTGGGATCTGGCAGCGTGGAAGCAGCTGATAGATTATAGTCTCTCTAAACGTGAAACACCTGATAGATTATAGTCTCTCTAAACACGAAACACCTGATAGATTATAGTCTCTCTAAACATGAAACACCTGATAGATTATAGTCTCTCTAAACATGAAACACCTGATAGATTATAGTCTGTCTAAACATGAAACACCTGATAGATTATAGTCTCTCTAAACACGAAACACCTGATAGATTATAGTCTGTCTAAACATGAAACACCTGATAGATTATAGTCTCTCTAAACGTGAAACACCTGATAGATTATAGTCTCTCTAAACGTGAAACACCTGATAGATTATAGTCTCTCTAAACGTGAAACACCTGATAGATTATAGTCTGTCTAAACATGAAACACCTGATAGATTATAGTCTCTCTAAACATGAAACACCTGATAGATTATAGTCTGTCTAAACATGAAACACCTGATAGATTATAGTCTGTCTAAACATGAAACACCTGATAGATTATAGTCTCTCTAAACACGAAACACCTGATAGATTATAGTCTGTCTAAACACGAAACACCTGATAGATTATAGTCTCTCTAAACGTGAAACACCTGATAGATTATAGTCTCTCTAAACATGAAACACCTGATAGATTATAGTCTCTTTAAACGTGAAACACCTGATAGATTATAGTCTCTGTAAACGTGAAACACCTGATAGATTATAGTCTGTCTAAACATGAAACACCTGATAGATTATAGTCTCTCTAAACATGAAACACCTGATAGATTATAGTCTCTCTAAACATGAAGCACCTGATAGATTATAGTCTCTCTAAACACGAAACACCTGATAGATTATAGTCTCTCTAAACATGAAGCACCTGATAGATTATAGTCTCTCTAAACGTGAAACACCTGATAGATTATAGTCTCTCTAAACGTGAAACACCTGATAGATTATAGTCTCTCTAAACGTGAAACACCTGATAGATTATAGTCTCTCTAAACGTGAAACACCTGATAGATTATAGTCTCTCTAAACATGAAGCACCTGATAGATTATAGTCTCTCTAAACATGAAGCACCTGATAGATTATAGTCTCTCTAAACATGAAACACCTGATAGATTATAGTCTCTCTAAACGTGAAACACCTGATAGATTATAGTCTCTTTAAACATGAAACACCTGATAGATTATAGTCTCTCTAAACGTGAAACACCTGATAGATTATAGTCTCTCTAAACGTGAAACACCTGATAGATTATAGTCTCTCTAAACATGAAACACCTGATAGATTATAGTCTCTCTAAACGTGAAACACCTGATAGATTATCACTTGTAGGCCTGAAGCTACTTTGGGAGAATATTCACTGTAGAGGTCGAATGTGTTCCATCTGCTTTCATTGGAAATCGGACCAGAATTAAAGAGTTCAAATCTACAAACTAAACCAAATTGCTAAATCCAAAACTGTAAGAACTAATCCTGTAGATTAACCGTAAACGTTGCTCTGAAGGTGATGATGATGATAATAAACTGCCCTTCCTCTCCATATCTACGTTACAGTACACAACCTACAAGATCCCTAAACGAGGCCAACAGCCCGATTACCCTTTTGTCTTCAACGACATCATGGGCCTGGATCCAACCAGAGGCGTCCTGGTGGACGACGTCAAGCTGGCTCTCAAGGGCCACGTGAAGAACGGCTACAAGGTACAACCCTCACGCAGCGCTGAAGGGAGATCTGTGTCTTTTTTACCGCAGCAAATGTCTAGTTTGGAAGGAAATTATCTCCAAATCTTCGCTCTCAATTAATAAAAAAATTGCTCAAAAAAAAAAAAAAAAAACGCTCTCAAAACAAACATTTTCTATTAAAAAAAATGCTTTCAAAACAAAATATTTCTCTCCCAAAAATTTTTTTTCTAAAAAAAAAAAAAAAAACAAAAAAAAAAAACCTCTCAAAACAAAAGTTTTCTCTCAAAAAAAATTTGCTCTTAAAAATGTTTTTTTTTTTACTTTCCTCTGAAAAAAATTTTTGAGAGCATTTTTATTAATTGAGAGCTAAGATTTGGAGATAATTTCCTTACAAACTAGACATTTGCTCTGGTAGAAAGACACAGATCTCCCTTCAGAGTCATCACTAAAGTACTTCACGTGACTGGTTTGGATTATCTTGCTAAACAGCCTTTAATGGGTTCACATGTGCTCCAGTTCAACCCGGAGTCCGGCTTGGCACAGGGAGACCAGTTCTACAACAGCTGCCCAACTCTCAACGACAAAGTTCATGTTCTGGTCTGCGTCGTTCCTGCCGACTCCATTTCTAGAATGAATGATGCAACCGTGAAGAAGATCAAGGACATCAGGATGGAAGCCAGCAGACTGAGTGAGAGCAGGAACCTCTGATTCTTCTTCTGTTTTAAACTCTCTTCTGTCGCTCTGACGTGTTCATGAGTCTCTAAACCTTTTCTGTTGCTTCTGTCCTGGCAGAGATCCCTCAGGTGGCCGTCATCACCAAGATCGATGAGGTCTGTCCTGAAGTCAAGAAGGATTTAAAGAACGTCTACAGGGTCAAGTACCTGAAGGAGAAGGTACGTCTGCTCAGCAATGTTCACGCAGACGGAAATCACAACTAGAAATGGAGATAAACCGTCAAACAATGTTCATCATATGAGCACAACATGACACACCTCACCTTCCCCTGTTAGCTTTCTGGTAGCAGCTCTTGTGTTAGCTTTCTGTTAGCATCTGTTGTGTTAGCTTTCTGTTAGCAGCTCTTGTGTTAGCTTTCTGTTTCCATCTCTTGTGCTAGCTTTCTGTTAGCAGCTCTTGTGTTAGCTTTCTGTTTCCATCTCTTGTGTTAGCTTTCTGTTTCCATCTCGTGTGTTAGCTTTCTGTTAGCAGCTCTTGTGTTAGCTTTCTGTTAGCAGCTCTTGTGTTAGCTTTCTGTTAGCAGCTCTTGTGTTAGCTTTCCGTTGTGTTAGCTTCATTATCGTACCAGCGGATCAGTGCAGCGAGAACAAACCCAACAAGCGCTCTGAGTTGTCATCTCATCTTCTTGTGCGTAGATGGAGGAGTTCAGCGCCAACGTGGGAATCCCGATGAACTGCATCTTCCCCGTGAAGAACTACAACGAAGAAATGGACCTGGATGACGACATCGACTCTCTGATGCTGAGCTCCCTGAAACAGATCATCAACTACGGAGAAGACGGCATCAACTTCCTCCAGAGTCAGTCTGAGATGAACTGAATCCTCACACCGATGCGCCTGAACGCAGCTTTAAAAGAGGAACTTCAGTCAGAATAACTGTCTGCTAGACCTCCAGTGAGGTCATGTTTATTATTAAAGCCTCTTAAATACTTACAAGCTCTCGTGTGTCTCCTCAGCATGACTCAATAAGCAGCAATTTAAGTAAAAAAGATGAATATTTCATCAACAAGTCAGTTAATCTGCTTCTTTAGGACTCTAAGAATGTGTTGTTCTAACATGAATGTTGTGTAACCACCATGCAGCTGAACCACAACACATCTGCTTATCCATCTTCTGCACAATTACACAATGAGTTTATTGTTGTTATTGATGTTAAACATTTACACAATAAGATTATTGTTGTTTTTTAAATTAGAACTTTAAAGTGGTTCCCCGTGGAGTTCATGACCGTCAGCTCTCTCTTCGTCTTCTTCAGTGAACACCAGCTGAAGGACTGCTCTTCATCAGTTCAGAGCAATAAAACCCAGAATGCACTTTGGCTCTGGGTCCATGGTGGTGAAATACCTCCACTCATTAAGGTCTGCAGGCAACACGTGCCTCAGCGTACCTTAAGTTTGGGCTTTATCTCCTTTTATTGGTGTTTAAACTCTCCGGTAGGTTGAAGGACTTTGAGCTGAAGAGGAACTTTATGGGTTTTACAGGTTTTTTGGCGTAAAGAAAATGTGAAATAACCAGGAGAAGTGAGTCCAGTCCAGGAAACCAGAAGTCAAGGTTGATTTATTTGTGACATAACTCAAGTTAAGCGACGCCACTTAGTTCTGTTTTACCGTCTAAACGTTTGTTACTGTGGAGACGCAGGTTTATTTTGAAAAGGCCGCGTTCGGCGAATCCAACAAAACACATTTCAATTGTTAAAAATTGTGGAGCAAGAAAACAAACTCAAGACCTTCAACCAGGACGCCGGGGTTCATGTCCCAACGTGTCGCTGAGTGATGCTCATGAACGGCATGAACAAAGTGCATCGCGCAGGCAGAAAAATCATCATTTCCTGGATATTTTTCTGAATAACTGTTATTTGAACAAGTAGCTTCTGCAGCTGTAGCGCTCTGGACGTAATGTTCGGTTTGTTAAAAACCTCTTGAGCCTCATCTGTAATCAGACCAGCATCGGCTGATCCGTCGCGGTCCGCAGGGAAGAGGTTTGTGCAGATGTGTGAGTGCTGTTGGCGGCGGCGTGACTCAGGAGCAGCGCAGGGCTCATGGGAGGAAACTGATGCTTTTCTGGAGAAAATCATGACGACGCAAATAGCTGAAGAGTGTCACGTTCGCTAACGTTGGCTGGATTCCTTTGGTTTAGTCTCATTAATGTGAAAGTTATCGCAGCCGGTTAGCGAAACTGGGACCCGCGAAGGAGTCGAGGCGGTGAAACAGGAAGTGGTGATGAAAAAAAACCCAGCCTGCAGCAACAAAAAGATGGAAGATGTGAAGAACCCTGGTGGTGGATTCACTTCAGAGGTTTCTCTGCACCAGACAATCCAACCACAGAGCGTTCGTGATGAAGCCGACGCCACAAGATGGCGCCGGCCAGGAGGAGCGCTGCATTCCCCTGGAATCAAGAACCAGACGACAAACTGAGTGAAGAGTCTCAAAGCTGCAATATCTCTCCTGACCACCAGGGGGCGACTCCTCTGGTTGTATAGAAGTCTATGCTTCATGTGTTAAAGCTGCATTCTCTCTCCTGACCACCAGGGGGCGACTCCTCTGGTTGTATAGAAGTCTATATATGTGACTCTACTTCTCTCTTGATGTATTCCCTCAGTAAACATTGTATAACATTCTATACAACCAGACTCCTCTGGTTGTATAGAAGTCTGTCAAAGCTGCAATATCTCTCCTGACCACCAGGGGGCGACTCCTCTGGTTGTATAGAAGTCTATGCTTCATGCGTTAAAGCTGCATTCTCTCTCCTGACCACCAGGGGGCGACTCCTCTGGTTGTATAGAAGTCTATGCTTCATGTGTTAAAGCTGCATTCTCTCTCCTGACCACCAGGGGGCGACTCCTCTGGTTGTATAGAAGTCTATGCTTCATGTGTTAAAGCTGCATTCTCTCTCCTGACCACCAGGGGGCGACTCCTCTGGTTGTATAGAAGTCTAAACCAACGGCTGACACCACGATGACTCCGCCCTCTTCTTATATACAGCCTATGTGTTGAACACAAAAGGGGTTTTAATTTTTTTTTAAAAGCTTCATCACTTTTGTTCAAATTCACAGATTTAGTTGGTGGGTTTCTTCTGTTCTTAAGGACGACGTCAGGGAATTGGAGGTAAATCACTTGTGAAACACATTGAACTGAGCTGAAACTGTCCTTATACAACATCCATCAGGATGGAAACCGTCGCTTCAGTTCCTGCAGCGGCTCAGTGACGATTTGAACGTTGGACTGAAGGACCGGCGACGCAATGACGTCATCCTCCTGCCGACCGGGAGGACCTTCATCCACTCGGGGACACCGAGAGGAGCCGAGACACTGAGGAGATGTTTGGAAGTCCCCGGCAGCCTCGTCACCGATCAACAATTCCTGCTTACGTAAGAAAGAAGTTTATGTGTAGAAGGAGAAGAGGAAGAGGAAGATGAAGAGCTTCTCTGTACTCATGTTTTAATCCTCTCACTCTGCTCTCCAGACAGGAATCACTGGCGCTCTGTCCGCGAATGCTGCTCACGCTGACTGATGACCTCGTTTTTCTGAGAGATATTGTCTTTCCAGACGCGGTCGCCCGAAGGTGAAATGTGGTAGTGGAAAAATCTCCTCCTCCTCCTCCTCCTCTTCCTCCTCCTCCCTCTCCTCTTCCTCATCTGTTCGGAGCTCGAGGAACTGATGGAAAATGAACTCACACCTCTGTGCACGTGTGGAGCGCTGGAGAGAGCTCTGCTGACCCCTGGTGGCCGCTGGAGGAACAGGAGATGTGAAACACAACATTTTGATGTCTTTCAATGCAGTTTGAGTTAAAGTCTCACATTTATCCTGCTTCATTTCCTGTTCTTCTGTTTTAAGATAGTGATGAATACAGCGAGGAACAGCGAGCTGGTCCTGGACCTCTCCAGACGTTAGTCTGGTCCTCGTGATCAGGGAAATATCAACGTGACAAAGGATCATAAAAATATGAAAACAGGCACAACTCTAACGCGATCCGGCCAACATCCTCGTCAAATGAGTAAATAGAGATTATAAACTTCAAGTCTGACCCTGCAGGATACACTTTAAAAGTGGAAAAGGAAATATTTGCAAAAAATATATACAGAGAAAATAAATACTCACTAAAATGACTCCCGACCGCACACAGAAAAAAAAAAACACTGAAGAGGATTAGAGACAATATTATTTGGGTTTTACATTTATTTGGGATAATAAATGTTTTTAAACCAGCAGATTAACGACGTGTCAAACTAAAATCTGTGAGGGAGTTGAGTCTCTTTGATTGGTTTAGTTGTTGAAAGAAGTCTTCATCACATTTCATCGTCATGACCCCAGAAAGGGAGCGCAGCGTTATCTCTCTGCAGGTTTCCCTCGACCCGGCACTGACGACGACGGTTCACTTCAAGGTTTTTCCCAGCATTCCCCACATTCCTCTGGGTGTGTGTAGGACCTCTCTTCTTCCTCCTCCTCGTCTTCCTCCTCCTCCGCCACGTTGCTGAATCAGACTCAGCTGAGTTGAAACCAATCGGTTCCCATCTTCTTTGGTTCTGAAGAGTGAGGGAGACTCCTCTGGTTGTATAGAAGTCTGTCAAAGCTGCATTCTCTCTCCTGACCACCAGGGGGCGACTCCTCTGGTTGTATAGAAGTCCATGCTTCATGTGTTAGAGTTGCATTCTCTCTCCTGACCACCAGCGGGCGACTCCTCTGGTTGTATAGAAGTCTATGCTTCATGTGTTGCGTTCTCTCTCCTGACCACCAGGGGGCGACTCCTGTGGTTGTATAGAAGTCTATGCTTCATGTGTTGCGTTCTCTCTCCTGACCCAGTGTCGCTAACTTTCCGTTAGCTCCAGAAACAGCGTCCCTGCAGCTCATGAATGTGGAGATGAATCATGATGTTTTGAAATAAAACATGATATAAATCTGCGAAGGTCTCGTTCAGGAGAGATGTTTTGCTGCGCTGTTGACAACTGGAATTATCACGCGTCAAAATGTCCGACTTCCCGACCTCCCAGAGTTCTCCAGGAGCACCAAACAGAACGTAAACAAGCGACGCGTCCGTGAGGGACTGATGTTTAATTCTCTCAGAAGGGAAGCCTGCACTTATTTTTCATGGATTTTCTTTTCACGTCTTACTAAATAACCGCAGAGACGATAACTTCTAACGAAACGACAACGTACTTCGACATCAATCTGCAACATGAAGTTGACGCCTCACAAGGCGATCGCAGATTTTTGATCTTTTAAATGAAAGTGTCTTTAATCTCGTCTGCGTCTTATCTGGACAGCAGACGCCTGCAGTAAACACAAGCTCCTCCAGAGTGTTTGACTGCGAGCTGGAGAGATAAATACAACACAGGCAGCTCTGATAGAACGTCCTGGTGCGGTACGATGTTTACGGTACATTTCTAGGAGTCAGAGACTTTGTTTAGAGGATTGTTTGTTCTGTTGGGAACGAAGATCATGCAACGAGATCCAGCTTTCTGCATCCAGGCGTCATCAGTGTTGCTGTTGCACACGAGGACATCATGAAATACTCTTCAGTGAAGAAACGCATCATTGAAGCGCACTTTAAAATAATTAAATAAATACCAACTTCATCGTTTGAGCTTCACAAAAACTCAATAAGAAGCTGAAGCTGATCCTGGTCATTCACCTCTCACCCTCCTGCACACGAGGAACAAGGTCTTACTTATTTCTGACAAGAGATGCTAACATAATGCTAACACAAGACATGCTAACAGACAGCTAACACAAGAGATGCTAACAGACAGCTAACACAAGAGATGCTAACAGACAGCTAACACAAGAGATGCTAACAGAAAGCTAACACAAGAGATGCTAACAGAAAGCTAACACAAGAGTTGCAGCTGCGTTTTGATGGGAATTCAAGCCTTGAATTCTTTGGAAGATGCTTCACTTTACTGGTCCTTAATTTCCTCTTAACTTCCAGTAAAGAAGGAAGTAATGATGGCCGTCAGGACAAAGCTCTTCAGCTCTTCAGCTCTTCAGCTCTTGAGGTCGTTGTGTCGAGTTTATAAGCTTCTGTTGGTTTTCAGAGGAAAAAGCGATAAATCCTTAACGACTGGAAAAACTAACCGAGGCCATTTAAAAGCAGGAAAACGTTCATTGTTTAACTTTAATCCCAGCAGATGTTGCATTATCAGATTATCTGCTGACTGAAAGGTTGAGATAGCAACCAGTAAGAACGCTTCACTCCAGTAGAATCCTTCCAGCTGCATTTCCTAGCGTGGACTTTGAACCGAGCGTTGGAGCCCTGAAGTCACACGTCCATAAAGCAGCAAAGGCAGCTGAAGACGTCCAGCTGAAGCTCAACAGGACTAGTTATTTATTTTGTTTAGGATGTTTTGTTGTTGGGGTTTAATCCCAAAGTGATAATAAAAGCTACACATCCTGTTGAAAGCATGAGGCCGATGTGTGAACCCAGAGCCTGATGCGAGTCTGAGATTTACAGACTGGAAAGAGTTCAGGACGCGCTCATCGGATCCACCGGCGCAGATGATCCATGAACCGTAAACCAGCTACCAGATATTTACGAGTCTCGCTCCTGAGGACTCGACCACCTGCAGCTTCCAGACGTCTCAGATGTGACTCGCCGCCCGACTCGGACCATGAACGACTGTTTCCTGCTTGTAATGACTTTCCACTACGAGGTGACGCCATCCAACGAGTGAGGAGGCTCCAGCTTCTTCCTGCCGGCGTCTGACGCCAGAAGATGAAGCAGCGTGTCGTCCTGACGACATGTTGGACCAGCACCGAAGAACCTCGCTAGACTTTAAGCTGCACACACATTCCTACGAAGCGTCGGGATGAACACACACAGCTGGATGACTTAACGTTGTTACATCAGGTTGTTACGTCAGGTTGTTACGTCAGGTTGTTACGTCAGGTTGTTACGTCAGGTTGTTACGTCAGGTTGTTACATCAGGTTGTTACGTCAGGTTGTTACATCAGGTTGTTACGTCAGGTTGTTACGTCAGGTTGTTACGTCAGGTTGTTACGTCAGGTTGTTACGTCAGGTTGTTACGTCAGGTTGTTACGTCAGGTTGTGACGTTGCAATGTCCTCGTTCCTTACATTGTTACGTTGTTTTGTTGTTGAGTTACATTGTTGCATTGTTGGGTTCCGTTGTTACATTGTGTTGTTACATTGCGTTGTTACATTGTGTTGTTACATTGCGTTGTTACATTGTGTTGTTACATTGTGTTGTTACATTGCGTTGTTACATTGCGTTGTTACATTGCGTTGTTACATTGTGTTGTTACATTGCGTTGTTACATTGCGTTGTTACATTGCGTTGTTACATTGCGTTGTTACATTGCGTTGTTACATTGCGTTGTTACATTGCGTTGTTACATTGCGTTGTTACATTGCGTTGTTACATTGCGTTGTTACATTGCGTTGTTACATTGCGTTGTTACATTGTGTTGTTACATTGTGTTGTTACATTGCGTTGTTACATTGTGTTGTTACATTGTGTTGTTACATTGTGTTGTTACATTGCGTTGTTACATTGCGTTGTTACATTGCGTTGTTACATTGTGTTGTTACATTGTGTTGTTACATCACCTCGTTCTTTACGCTGTTCTGTCACATTGTTACGATGTTGCATGTCAACGTTACGTTACCTCGTTACTTACATTGTTACGTTGTTTTGTTGCAATGTTACGATGTTGCGTTGTTGCGTTGCGTTGTTGTTACTTCAGGCGGCTTCTTTACGCTGTTGTGTTACACAGTTGTGTTATATCTTTACTTTGCATGGTTACGTGATATTAAAAGAACTTTTTCAGGAGACTTCCTCGTGCTCAGCGATGTGCTTCACTGCTGCTGAAGGCAGAATATTGTAAAACCCTTGAAGATGAACGCTGGTAACTTTTTGTACTAAAATGCTTCTCACATGTTTCCATGTCGTGGAGAGTTTATGTGAAGAACTCTCAAAGAACAGATTCTCAGTGAATGACTCGTCACTCACAGCTGTTTATGACGTGAATGAGCTCAGTCGTCTTTTAACACAAACCATCATCTTTTATTGAACCGTAACACATTACATATTTTATTTACTGCCGGAGTCTTTCTCTCCTTCCTCACGAGGCGCTCTGTGTTTCTGACCGGCATCGATGAGGAAGCTCCAAAACGTCTCGGGAAAAGTTTCCACGTTTTGAGGGGAATAAAGTCGCGAGGAGAATGAAACAAATGAGGTGTCAGCAGTATCACTGTGAGTCATGAATGTGTGACGTTCCTGGTTGTGCAGCGTGGAGTTCAGCAGCAACACAACCAGAGGAACCTGAAGCTGTGACCTCAGAGGAACTCTCAGTCATTAGAACAGGATAACATGAAGGAGCTTTTACTGCCGCCTGCAGGGACTCACGCCGGTTCTTCTCCTCCAGCAGAACAGGCGAATCTCTTTCACAGATTATGGACGGCAGTAAATTTAACACGTGTATTTTAATACTTAAAAGCAGTCGGGGGGAAAAAAAGTTAATGTAGCTCAACTGGAAAGTATCCAAACACCTCAAGCGCTCGTTAAAACGTTCATAAAAAGAGCTGCGATCAAACCAGACAGGGAGGAGGAGTTCTCCTGTGAGAACACGCTGACGGTGACAGAGTGAATGCACCGCATGTTGACGGTGACAGAGTGAATGCACCGCATGTTGACGGTGACAGAGTGAATGCACGGCATGTTGACGTGACAGAGTGAATGCACCGCATGTTGACGGTGACAGAGTGAATACACGGCATGTTGACGTGACAGAGTGAATGCACGGCATGTTGACGTGACAGAGTGAATGCACCGCATGTTGACGGTGACAGAGTGAATACACGGCATGTTGACGTGACAGAGTGAATGCACCGCATGTTGACGGTGACAGAGTGAATGCACCGCATGTTGACGGTGACAGAGTGAATACACGGCATGTTGATGGTGACAGAGTGAATGCACGGCATGTTGACGGTGACAGAGTGAATACACGGCATGTTGACGGTGACAGAGTGAATGCACGGCATGTTGACGGTGACAGAGTGAATGCACGGCATGTTGACGGTGACAGAGTGAATGCACGGCATGTTGACGTGACAGAGTGAATACACGGCATGTTGATGGTGACAGAGTGAATGCACGGCA
Source organism: Clinocottus analis (assembly GCF_023055335.1). NCBI lineage: Eukaryota > Metazoa > Chordata > Actinopteri > Perciformes > Cottidae > Clinocottus > Clinocottus analis. The sequence continues at coordinate 563,365 of NW_027176154.1, read as the reverse complement.
GCAACACGCAGTGATTGAGATGAACGACTTAACTTCCATGTGATAACTTGCAGGTGAGGAGAGTAAAACATGCTGAAGCAGACGTGAACACATGAGTCCGGTTGATGTCTCTATAGAACCGAGCGGTCCTACGATGTTCTCTACAGAACGTGGAAAGGTTCTGCAGAACCTCGTGGAGACCTTTTCAACATCATTTTGTATGGATCATTTCATCACTGAGCTCCAGAAGAACAATCTAGATTCTGGAGAACCAAACAGATGCTTGAAGGAGGAGGAGCTTCGTTTCCAGAGTTTACCTGAAGAACTTTTATTCCATCGCTCACGTCGTTTATGAAACACACGACCGGCCCGCTGGTCTGAGATCAGATTCATCTGCTGGCAGCGGCGCGACAATAACATAACGGTTCTGCCGGATGAGGCGAAAAACTCACTGTTTTGCAACGTTTTTTTTTGTTGATGTTCACACTTTTGTGGGACTTACACAACAACTAGTGGTCATTTCAATAAATGGTGGAAAATAGTAACTGTTTTCACGGAGTAAAGCCCGGGAAAAGGCCACGCCCCCTTTCTGCAGCGAAAAAGCGAATGAGGCGAATTTACCAGATAAAGTCCAGCGAGTAAACTCAGATGAAGCGCTCGGTGTGAACGCAGCTAGCAGGATCGTTTCTACACCTGCAGGTGAAGCGTGAGCGCGCTCAATCCCTTCCACAGGCGGCGCATGAGGTCACCTGCTGCCTGCATGGAAACAGATGGTGTCATCGCTCCATCGAGCTCAGAGAGTTCTGCAGCGACTCAAACACCACACGGTTTAACCCTGGAGAGACCACGAGGTTCAACTCTGCAGCAGACGTGATCCGATGTGATTTAACTGGCCAATAAAAGAAGAAACCCAAAGCAATGAAAGAGCAGATCCGACCGGCAGAGTGAGTTCCTCCAGTTTCAACGTCTCTCAGGACGAATGAACTCTGTGGATGTCTGAAACACAAAGTGGAGGAAGACCTGCTCAGCGGTGACGGAGCAACGTCGAAGCTCAGGCCCGGGATCTATTTTATTGCTGCACCTTGTCGGCAATGACACGTCATCACGTCACAGCTGTTGTTGTTGTTTTAGGTTTGTCTGCGTTCGGTCTTGAACTCTGGCAGCGAGTCTGCAGGAAGAGGCTGAAACATCAGAGCGTTGAGTTTATAATCCAAGTGAGGGAAAGTACGTCGCTCCGTCCATCAAATCAAAGCCACACATTGGAAATGATCCATTCGAGATGTTCCTCACCCTCCTTTAACGGCGCCGTGTCAAATGTCTTTATTGTGTTTCCTGTGTGCGTCCTCGACTTAAAGGACGCTTCAGGTGCTTTGTCTCCTACGATCAGCTGAGAGGAAGCGAGCGGCGAGCAGACGGAGGATTTGATCGTTAGCGATGAACGAACACGAAGAGCAGACGAGAGGGAAGAGAAAGAAAAGAGTTTTGATTGTTACGGTTTTTAGGAAAACATAAATCATGCGACCGCATTGCTAACGCTAGCACACGCGTGCTAAGCTAACAGCTTGTATACGGTGTGAAGTTGAACTGCTGTTTCATGGAGCGTTGCAGGGTTGCAAGTTCACAGCAACCCGTTAAAATATAGAACCTGTAAAAGAATAAATCAAAGCAACATGTTCTTCATTGTCAGGACTGATGTTTAGCTCGTGAAAGTAGAATCTAATGTGAACATGAAGCATGTTGGAGCAAATAAACAGTTTGATCCTTTAAGGACATCAGAGCTAGAAGCTAGACGTTGACAGAAGGCTCGTGCAGACACAATCACATCGTTTCCATTGCAGTAACTCCAACATGAAGGTGACTCTGCAGCCACTTCTCAGATGTTTACGTCTTCTCTCCCTCCAGACATCCTGAAGCTGCTTTTCCCTGCAAGAGGTCTTCGTCCAGAGGAAGAGGAGACATCAACAGAGCCTCCGCTGCCGCGCTCGTCCATCTTTACGGTCAAAATATTCTGAGGAAACATGAACGAGAAAGAGATTTCTGTTCTGGTTTCATGCACATGGAGAATCGTTAATGTTCTGTGAGATCTCAACGAACCGCTTTACATCTGAGACATGAAGAGAAGTGTGAAGAGACTTCACTGCAGTTACATTCATGCAACACAGTGTGAAGGTGTGAACTGACTCCTCTGTGACTGTGAGCGGTTCACACGCAGGAGACACTGAAGATGCTCTCTTTAGTGGGTGGAGCCAAAACTACCAATGAATCCTGACACGTCTAACATCGACTTCTATACAACCAGAGGAGTCGCCCCCTGGTGGTCAGGAGAGAGAATGCAGCTTTAACACATGAAGCATAGACTTCTATACAACCAGATGAGTCGCCCCCTGGTGGTCAGGAGAGAGAATGCAGCTTTAACACATGAAGCATAGACTTCTATACAACCAGAGGAGTCGCCCCCTGGTGGTCAGGAGAGAGAATGCAGCTTTAACACATGAAGCATAGACTTCTATACAACCAGAGGAGTCGCCCCCTGGTGGTCAGGAGAGAGAATGCAGCTTTAACACATGAAGCATAGACTTCTATACAACCAGAGGAGTCTCCCCCTGGTGGTCAGGAGAGAGAATGCAGCTTTAACACATGAAGCATAGACTTCTATACAACCAGAGGAGTCTCCCCCTGGTGGTCAGGAGAGAGAATGCAGCTTTAACACATGAAGCATAGACTTCTATACAACCAGAGGAGTCTCCCCCTGGTGGTCAGGAGAGAGAATGCAGCTTCAACACATGAAGCATAGACTTCTATACAACCAGAGGAGTCGCCCCCTGGTGGTCAGGAGAGAGAATGCAGCTTTAACACATGAAGCATAGACTTCTATACAACCAGAGGAGTCTCCCCCTGGTGGTCAGGAGAGAGAATGCAGCTTTAACACATGAAGCATAGACTTCTATACAACCAGAGGAGTCTCCCCCTGGTGGTCAGGAGAGAGAATGCAGCTTCAACACATGAAGCATAGACTTCACTCTTCACTCACCAGAAGTTTGACAATAACTTTTTCTCTTCAGATGCTTCTGGTCTTACAAAATAAAAGCCCTACTGGTCTTAGAAGGTGACTCACCAAGCAGAAAGCCAAGTAGACCAAAAGCATTCAGCTGTTACTTCAGTGCAGCTTTTCATCACTGACAGGAAATGTGTTTTGTCTCCATTAAATCATCTTAAAACTTAAAACCATTTCTGGTGATTTATAACCAAACTCGGTCCAATAAGTGATCTTCGCTCTAGAAGCTGCCAGCTGGTCGGCGCGTGGCTTTTCCAGAGAAAACAAACTGTAGAGGCGATCGCATCCCGAGCGGCTCGGTGGTCGGGTCCGGGTTTCATTCAAACCCTCGGCGATGACATCACAGCCAGCTCAGTTTCTCTTGGCCCGGTTCGAGGCAGAGGAGGTCTGAGGTTACAGATTCAGCGCTCCACACGAGGCCAACTCTCACGAACACGCAGCTGTCGGCCGGACGGATTGTCGATGTTATCCGACAGTTTGTTGTGTCTGAATTAGATCATCATGCGTCGTGTCTCTGAATCACCCTCAACCATCTTTATTTCAAAACCAAAGGTTTCCAGAGATGTTTAAATACCTCGAGCCAGACCACAAAACACAAGAGAATATTTTCCATCTGTTGTGTGTTTGAATGTTCTGCATCTTAAAGCCGTGACGCGTTCTCGCCGTACTGTACGACTGGTTTGCCCCCTAGTGGCCGAAAGGACTAACACGTCATGTTCTGCATGGAGGGGTCTCTAATCAAAGTAATGTAGCATGGCGACGTGGTGGAGCAGCGTGGCATCATGGGAGTTGTTGTTTTCACTGAAATCATCAGGATTCCTTCAGTGCTTTTACCTCACAAACTACTGGAGAGACCAGGGATCGAACCGGCAACCTTTCAGCCACAGCTCAGACATTTAAAAAAAAAAAGATATTCTTCTCATGAGCATATTGGTGCCTGCAAAAGAACTAGACTACAAAAGACCCCAAAAGACCCCAGAAGAGCACCAAGACCCAAAAGACCGCAAAATAACCCAAATCCCTGCAGCTCGGCCTGTCTGAATCTATGAACACATTAAAACACTCACGCAGTGAAGAAGCCGCTCGGCTTACAGTCAAAATCTGCTCTTCTTCAAAGTGCGTTGTTCTCTGCTTGACTCTCTTTTTTCCATCTTGGAAATACACATGAAGAAAATAAGAAAACTCTTATTATCGCCTTTTAATCTGCTGGGTTTATGTGAGGTTTGCGTGTTTTTAAGGACATTTTCTCCAGCGTGAACTTCTTTTCCACGTCGCCTGTAGCCGTCACCTCTCCGGCTGTGTGACAGAACTAAATATACAACCAGCGTGAGGCCGCATGCGTGTGTGTGAAGCCTCCAGCGAGTCCACATTTCCCTCATTAGCGTGCAGCGAGCGGCCATCTGCCTCCCATTAGCACGCAGCCAGACCCCGCTGAGACATGGGAAAGTCTCTATAAAACTGTTCGCTCAAGTTTCCCCGTCGGTACCTGCGCTGTCATGGAAAGTTGTCGAACCGGAGACGTTTTTCTTTCCCTGGGCGAGACTGACCCCTACAGGTAGAGCCGGGAACGGCAGAGGGTCAAAGGCGAGAAACTGTGAACAATAAAACATGCAAAGATAAGTGAGGCTTTTGCTCCTGGAAGAGTCGCTTTTAAACATGTCACCTGATGTTTAAAGAGGTGCAGGTCCCGTTCCCATCATGCAAGACGGGGAGGAAGTGAAGAGATGAGAGTTCACAAGCTGTGTTTATTAAACACAAAGGTGAACAAAAAAGGACTGCACATAAATTACATGTACAATACACGAGTATTAAAGGTCACGGTGTTAAAAAGTCCTATTTAGATTAATTTAAATGGGACAAATTTGGTTTTATTATAGATAAGGAGGGATAATTCTTTGAAGTTCTGTGCCGTTCGGTTTCCACCAGATGCTGCCGGTGAGGAGAAGCTGCGCCTCCGCTCTGGATCCTCAGGGGCCCCGAGCAGGAGCCCTGAGGCTCTAACTGCCAGGAACTCTTTTCAAAGGAGAACTTCTCAGGACCTCCTAAGAACACAATAAGTCACCAAGCTACATGGATTCTAAAAACCTTTCTGAACTTTTCTAAAAACTTCCCTTTTCTAAAAACTTTACAAAAAAACATCCTTTTTTAAAATTTTATTCTAAAAGATTTTATAGAAAAACAAAGCAACAAGCAAACTGTGTTGAGACTCACGTCGACATACAAGCAAACCAAGGATGTCATGTTCAGTCCTTTAATTCACTTTTACTGCAGAAATGTGAGCGTGAAGCATTGAGGTGTTGTTCTGGTGCTTCCATCCATTTTCTGCCGCTTATCCGGGGTCGGGTCGCGGTGGCAGCACCCAGCAGACCGACCCAGGCTTCCCTCTCACCCGCAACATTTTCCAGCTCGTTCTGGGGGACCCCGAGACGTTCCCAGGCCAGCCGGGAGATATAATCCCTCCAGCGTGTCCTGGGTCTTCCCCGGGGCCTCTTCCCAGTTGGACGTGCCTGGAAAACCTCTAATGGGAGGCGTCCAGGAGGCATCCGGACTAGATCCAGAGAACCATGGCCTCAGATTTGGAGGCGCTAACTCTCATCCCTGCCGCTTCGCACTCGGCTGCAAAACGCCCCAGCGAATGCTGGAGGTCACGGTCCGAGGAAGCAAACAGGACCACATCATCTGCAAACAGCAGAGAGGCGATCCCGAGGCCCCCGAACCGGATTTCCTCCGCCCCCCGGCTGCGCCTAGAAATCCTGTCCATGAAGGTCACAAACAGGACCGGTGATAAAGGGCAGCCCTGGCGGAGGCCAACACCCACCGGGAACGTGTCTGACTTAATACCGAGGATACAGACACAACTCCTACTGCAGGCGTATAGAGACCGAATAGCCCGTGCCAACGGATCCGGCACCCCGTACTCCTGCAGCACCCCGCACAAAACCCCCCGAGGGACCCGGTCGAAAGCCTTCTCCAAGTCCACAAAGCACATGTAGACTGGTTGGGCAAACTCCCAAGACCCCTCCAGTAGTCCCGCAAGGGTAAAGAGCTGGTCCACTGTTCCACGACCGGGACAGAATCCACACTGCTCCTCTTGAATCCGAGGTTCAACAAGCGGTCGGAGCCTCCTTTCCAGCACCCTGGCATAAGCTTTTCCTGGGAGGCTGAGCAGTGTGATACCACGATAGTTCGAGCATGAAGGTGGTCATGTAAACTGACCTGAGGTCAGCCAGCAGGTGAGAATCCTACCAGAGGAATCTGGACATGTTGCATCATCAGGATCACTTTGATCACTTTGGTTAATTGTTCATCAGAGTGACGGCCAGTGGGAAGAAGCTGTTCCTGTATCTGGTGGTTTTGGGCGTTCAGTGCTCTGTAGTGCCCCCCAGAGGAGAGGAGATGGAACAGCTTGTGCCCACCAGGGTGTGAGGGGTCTGCAGTGATCTGTCCAGCCCTCTTCCTGGCCCTGGAGGTGAACAAGTCCAGGATGGACTGCGGCTGTCAGGCTGCTGTGACGGCAAATTTGACCCTACGCGCTGTTCAGTCTTGTTAAGGTGAAATTGTGAATATTGTAAAACCAGAACTTGTCTATGAAATCATGTATTTCCTGCGCAGAGAAGAGGCAGCGTTACAGAGTCACTAAAGAGTCTTCCCAAGGATGCACTGAAGAGTGACAATTCTCATTGATTCATACACAGGAGGACAGCCGGGGTTATAAGAACAAAGGAGCACGCTGTCTCAGGGGGTAATAAGAACAAGAGGACTTGATCATGCAAAAGAAACTTGGTGGTCACAACCGAAGAGGTCCAGAGTTTGATGCGTTATAATAAATTGGTTTTAATGTCAATTTCAATGAGGGTACACTTTACAATTTCAACTGAAGGTGTCTGAGCTTCTGCTTCCTCACACACATTTTTAAATGATAAAAACTAAACAGTGACCCGACACAACGTTTACCAATTAATATTTCCTGTCATCCCTTGTTAGTTATTAATTTCTATATCCCTCTTATGCAAGTTACACGTAGACAATCTTTATTCTAAAGGGCAAGTCACAATAAATTATTACAACTCTACAATCAGCTAAGGGCAAAAGGTCTTCTTCCTAACCTTGAATTCATGACCTGTCCACACAAGTCATTGATTACTTGATACCAGGTCCAGGGAATGCTATTGCATTTGTATGTGACAGCTGCAGGAGAGAAGATGATAATAGAAAAGAGAAGAACAGAAAGAGAGAATTCAACTAACAATACATAACATGTGCATGACACTGCACAACCAGCTGAGCTCACAGTAGACAACCAACAAACAATTTGGGCACTTTAACCAGCTCAGCTGTGCAATATAAATACATGTTATTCTGTCTGTATATATAATATTGTTAATGTGCATTCTTTACTGTTTTTTTTCCTGTTTTCCTGTTCATTTATATTACTTGTTTTTTATTAAACATTTTATTTTACTATGTCTCTTGTGTCGACTTTAGCCATTTGCTGCTTTAATCCTGCAAATGTCGCCACTGCGGGACCAATTAAGGAATATCTGATCTAAGCCAATCATTCACTTTGGACTTTCTGACGTCACACAGATTTATTTAACACTTTGACTGAAGAGATGAGGGCGTGACGGCGTCCTCAACGGACACAGACAGCAGCACTGACAGGAGGACGAGCAGCTGCTTCTCTCCAGAGGTTCCTCCACACATGAAGGTGGTCATGTAAACTGACCTGAGGTCAGCCAGCAGGTGAGAATCCTACCAGAGGAATCTGGACATGTTGCATCATCAGGATCACTTTGATCACTTTGTATTCTTCCTCTCTTTAACTTGGTGGTTCTCAAACTTTTTTTGACATGCCCCGCTTTGGAGGAACCTACCTGGTAGGTTAGCAAAGCTACCAGGTAGATTCTACTCGCAGGCTTTTCTGCTGTTTTGGTTTTGGCAAAACAACAAGAATCCGTGAGTCTCTAAGAATCTAAGAGTCGCGCACGCACAAGCGTAACCTGTAACCTGCTGTTTTATGTCTGTGTACTTTGTACTTTTGTTCTATGAAAAGTTATCATGAAGTTCATGGAGAGTGTTCGTCCTGAAACCACGAGGTAGCCGGTTCGATCCCTGGTCTCCCCATAGTTTGTATGTTGAAGTGTCCTTGAGCAAGACACTGAACCCCCAGCTCCTTCAGCCACTGGTTGGTTCACCTCAGGTGTGAGAAGGAGAGGAACCACAAGTCCTTTCTTCAGAGTCAGAGTCAGCTTTATTGTCCATGCGTGTTTACACATACATGGAATTTGACTCTGGTTACAGGTAGCGCTTCGCTCTTATATTTATACCCAAAATACAACAAACAAGATAAGTATAAAAAAGACATTGAAGACAACAGAGTAGTCAGAGTAGTGCAAGTGGTGCAGATGGAGGAGTCTGGGTAATTGTTCACCAGAGTGACGGCCAGTGGGAAGAAGCTGTTCCTGTAATTCAGGGGGGGGCAATTATTTTTTCCCAGGGGGCCGCATGAGGTACAGAAAATACTGTGGAAGGCCGGACCAACAGCCTGAACTCATTTATGTACTCTCCCCGACGGAGTTTGACAGGACTTCCCAGCATGCAGTTCCGTGGTATAATTTTATAAATATGAAACCATGACTTAAGTTCCTGTCCCTGACACATAAGTTGCTCCACTTAGGTAATCACAGACTGAAGCTGTAGTAAGTAAATGTTACTGTCTGTTAAAATGTTTGACAATGTGGCGCCATTTTGATGATATGTAAGTCAATTCTCATTGATTCATACACAGGAGGACAGCTGGGGTTATAAGAACAAAGGAGCACGCTGTCTCAGGGGGTAATAAGAACAAGAGGACTTGATCATGCAAAAGAAACTTGGTGGTCACAACCGAAGAGGTCCAGAGTTTGATGCGTTATAATAAATTGGTTTTAATGTCAATTTCAATGAGGGTGCACTTTACAATTTCAACTGAAGGTGTCTGAGCTTCTGCTTCCACACACACATTTTTAAATGATAAAAACTAAACAGTGACCCGACACGTTTACCAATTAATATTTCCTGTCATCCCTTGTTAGTTATTAATTTCTATATCCCTCTTATGCAATTTACACGTAGACAATCTTTATTCTAAAGGGCAAGTCACAATAAATTATTACAACTCTACAATCAGCTAAGGGCAAAAGGTCTTCTTCCTAACCTTGAATTCATGACCTGTCCACACAAGTCATTGATTACTTGATACCAGGTCCAGGGAATGCTATTGCATTTGTATGTGACAGCTGGTTTACTGGTTTTCTCCTGTTTTCCTGTTAATCAGGGTCCGAGCAACTAGAGCCACGACGAGGTAACGAGGTGCTCAGTGTTGCCAGATTGGTGATGAGAAGTATCGTACCAAAGGCTCAGAATGGTTGTATTTGGAGGATAATTATCCTGCATCTGGCAACCCTGATATCGGTCGACCAATGACAGCTCTCTCTACCGTCAGAGCTCGCGCAAGAAGAAGGATCATAAGATACCGTTTCAAAACTTGTAAGAGCGTAATAACTAGTTTGTGAAAGACCCAGAGAAACATAAATATCCAACGAGGCAAAATCCCGGATGTTTCTGGAATCCCTGCCGGACGCATTTGTTATGTCGCGAAAAGAGGACATGTCGGAAAAAAGAGGACGTCTGGTCACTATGTAAGCTAGAGTTAGCTTACTGTTCAGTTAGCTTACTGTTCAGTTAGCTTACTGTTCAGTTAGCTTACGTATCCCGACTGTGCAGACACGTCGGTATATGTATTTTTCGCCGTCCGTCACAAGTTCGTTGTCTGCTTTCACAAAATTATTGTTGTCGTTCATTTAAACCGCCATGCGCAGAGAGCCGGACGGTGCGGGAGAGCGAGCGAGAGGCCAATGTCTGCTGTCTTGGCCATTAGTTAATTTACTTATTTTTGTGTAGGTAATATGTTGTTAAATGTTTAAACTTAATTAAATTACCTATACAAGTAGTTATGTCTTATGTCTAGGTTTCTTATTATTATTATTCCGACGACTTTTATTTTTTTATTTTTCCACATTGGGCTACTTTTTGGGGAACTTGTCATACTCCAAAACTCACCAAATTTGGACCGCTTGTCAGGTCTAGTGAAAATAGCCTGATCTGATATAGGCGTAAAAAAAAAAAGTCTCTCTAGCGCCCCCTAGAAGTTGGACTGCTCCTCGCCCAGATTGTCAGATTGACTTGAAAAAATTCATAAATGTCCAGCTCCACCTGATCTACAAAAAAACCTCTGGACCCATAAAGTCCGCCTCCCAAAATTTTCCGCTGTGATAAAAACCTGTTGTAACTCCAATGCACATCATGCAATCAGCCCAAAACTCCTCATGGATGATGCCGGTCCAGGCCTGAGCACATGTACATGAAGACATGTTGTCAGAGCGCCACCTGCAGGCAAAATGCAATATGCCTATATATATATACATATGTGTGTGTGTGTGTGTGTGTATGTATATATATATATATATATATATATATATATATATATATATATATATATATATATATATATATATATATACATATATATATATATATATATAGGTATATATATAGGTATACATATATATATGAATTAATTAAAGCTGTAAGCGGGTCCTCGTGCTATCCGGCACGTCGAAGGGCGTCGGAGGGCGCTGAAGGGTCACAGTGCACATCCGGCCGAGAATGTGTGCCAGGTGGGCGATCCGCAGGCGTCCCCAACGTGTCGGATAGAGCGAGGACCCGCTCACAGCTGCTTGCAGCTTTAATTTATATTACTTATTTTTTATAAAACATTTTATTTTACTCTGTCTCTTGTGTCGACTTTAGCTGTTTGCTGCTTTAATCCTGCAAATGTCGCCACCAAAAAAGGAATATCTGATCTAAGCTAATCATTCACTTTGGACTTTCTGACGTCACACAGGTTTATGTTGGTCTCTGACTGAAGAGATGACGGCGTCCTCACGTCAAACACACACAGACAGCAGCACTGACACGAGGACGAGCAGCATCACACATTACAGGAGTTTGAATGTGAGGATTGTGAAACATAAAACAATATATTTTGCATCTTGACAGGAAGGGCAGATGGAGAAACCCGTTGTGGTCTTCCTTAAAACTTTGGATGATTTAGGAGCCGATGATTTTGAAAGATTCAAGTGGTTCCTGCAGCAGGAGGTCCTGGAAGGCTTCCCAGCAATCCCAAAGAGTCGACTGGAGGATGCAAACCGGATGAAAACTGTGGATCAGATGGTCCTGAACTACAGCATACACACTATTAAAGCCATCCGGATAGTTTTAAAGGAGATCGATCAGAATGATCTAGCGGCGAAGTTACCCAAACACATCAGAGAACCTGAAGGTAAGTCCGAAGGTATGAACATCAAAGTGTCATCTTACAACAAGGGCTCACAACAAACTCACTCGTATCTGTAATAGTATAGGAACACAAAGGCAGACAGTCCTGTGTTTGTTGCCTGTAATGTTTAAGATGAGCACACTGGAGTGACTGAGATACTGTTGGACGTCTTTAATTCCCTCTGAACTTAAGTAATAAACCTTCTGGTTATTTGGAGATCGCAGAGTTCATGGACACATGAAGCACAACATGTCGGTGGTTGTTAAATGATATTAAGTCATTTTATGAATCTATTCAGAGCCTTTAGTTACTAAATGAGATGAAGAGATTTCATTAATACAGAAATGTGTTAACTTAAGAGAAATTACTTTCATTCACTTACAACTCCTCATTGATTTTTTATCTTTGTTTTATTCACACAGAGATTCTTACTGAGTGCCGGCGTGAACTCAAGTCCAACCTGCAGAAGAAGTTCAAGCGTATGTCTGAGGGGATCCCTGAAGAAAGAAACCAAGCCCTCCTGAACCAGATCTTCACAGAGCTCTACATCACAGGCAGCGCAGAGGTCAGTGACGAACATGAGGTCAGACAGATTGAAACCGCGTCCAGGAAACCATACAGACCAGAAACCACCATCAGACGTGAAGACCTCTTTAAAGCCTCATCTGGACGAGAGGAACCAATCAGAACAGTGATGACAAAGGGAGTGGCCGGCATCGGGAAAACAGTCCTAACACAGAAGTTCACTCTGGACTGGGCTGAAGACAAAGCCAACCAGGACATCCAGCTCATGTTTCCCTTCACGTTCAGAGACCTGAATGTGCTGAAAGAGAAGAAGTTCAGCTTGGTGGAACTTGTTCATCACTTCTTCTCTGAAACCAAAGAAGCAGGAATCTGCAGGTTTGAAGAGTTCCCGGTTGTGTTCATCTTTGACGGTCTGGATGAGTGTCGACTTCCTCTGGACTTCCACAACAATGAGGTCCTGACTGATGTCACAGAGTCCACCTCAGTGGATGTGCTGCTGACTAACCTCATCAGGAGGAAGCTGCTTCCCTCTGCTCGCCTCTGGATAACCACACGACCTGCAGCAGCCAATCAGATCCCTCCTGACTGTGTTGACCTGGTGACAGAGGTCAGAGGGTTCACTGACCCACAGAAGAAGGACTACTTCAGGAAGAGGTTCAGAGATGAGGAGCAGGCCAGAAGGATCATCCCCCACATCGAGACCTCACGAAGCCTCCACATCATGTGCCACATCCCAGTCTTCTGCTGGATCACTGCTTCAGTTCTGGAGGACGTGTTGAAGACCACAGAGGGAGGAGAGCTGCCCAAGACCCTGACTGAGATGTACATCCACTTCCTGGTGGTTCAGATCAAAGTGAAGAATGTCAAGTATGATGGAGGAGCTGAGACAGACAGCAGGAAGATGACTGAGTCTCTGGGAAAATTGGCTTTTGATCAGCTGCAGAAAGGGAACCTGATCTTCTATGAATCCGACCTGACGAAGTGTGGCATCGATATCAGAGCAGCCTCAATGTACTCAGGAGTGTTCACACAGATCTTTAGAAAGGTGAAAGGAATGTACAAGGAGAAGGTGTTCTACTTCATCCATCTGAGTGTTCAGGAGTTTCTGGCTGCTCTTCATGTCCATCTGACCTTCATCAACTCTGGTGTCAACCTGCTGGCAGAAAAACAGCCAAGACCCCATTGGCCTAAAGTATTGAGAGCAAAACCTAAACTAAAACATCTCTACCAGAGTGCTGTGGACAAGGCCTTGCAGAGTCCTAATGGACACCTGGACTTGTTCCTCCGCTTCCTCCTGGGTCTTTCACTGGAGACCAACCAGAAACTCCTACGAGGTCTGCTGACACAGACAGGAAGTAGCTCACAGACCAATCAGGAAACAGCCCAGTACATCAAGAAGAAGATCAGTGAGGAAGCGTCTCCAGAGAAAAGCATCAACCTGTTCCACTGTCTGAATGAACTGAATGATGGTTCTCTAGTGGAGGAGATCCAACAGTTCATGAGGTCAGGGCATCTCTCCACAGGTCAACTGTCTCCTGCTCAGTGGTCAGCTCTGGTCTTCATCTTACTGTCATCAGGAAAAGATTTGGATTTTTTTGACCTGAATAAATTCACTGATTCAGAGGAGGCTCTTCTGAGGCTGATACCAGTGGTCAAAGCCTCCAACAAAGCTGTGTAGGTGGAGACATTTTGGACACATTAACATTACTACATGTGATATTTTACTTTACTTAAACATTTTGTTTGTATTAATCTCTTTTCCTCCTCTAGGCTGAGTGACAGTAACCTCTCAGAGAGAAGCTGTGGAGCTCTGTCCTCAGTCCTCAGCTCCCAGTCCTCTAGTCTGAAACAGCTGGACCTGAGTCACAACAAGCTGCATGACTCAGGAGTGAAGCTGCTGTCTGCTGGACTGGAGAGTCCACACTGTACACTGGAGACTCTCAGGTCAGGATCAGATGCTGGTGTTCCCAACATGTTGCTGTGGAGAATAATGTCTACTAGTGTCTCTATGATATGCTTTTGGACATAATGCTGTGAACTGAATGGGGAACTAGACACTATCCTGCAGGGATCAAAGTGTTGGAGGTCTTGTCCTACCAACATGAACATTCTTGGCCCTCCTGCTTTCAGGGAACCAGAACGCACAAGGAAGTTTGTTTTTCTATAGTACATATTTTGACTCAAATATATACTACATATTTAGTTTAAAAACAAACTGTTAATATTAATGTTTCATTTGAATACACCATGAAGCTCGGTCTGGAGTATGAAGTCATTCAGTCCCATTGTATCTCAGTCCCTCATGTTGATGAAAGTAGTGACAGACCACATTACTACTCAAAAAACGATAAAACAAAATTTGTTTTTTGACATTTATTAACATGTATCTACCATTTTTTTAAAATATATTTCACTGCTTTTGTGAACCTAAGACCTTTTGAAAAAAAAAAATATCATCACCAAAACCATTCGTCCACATGAGTAAAGTTATGTTTTCACAAGAGATGTGAAGAATTTCAAGAATCGAGAATACATTTTTCAGCTTTAGAGTCTTATTTTCTGTTTACACTTTTGCCTTATGACAATGTTGCCTCGTTATATAGAGAGCTGAGATTGTTAGATGTAACACATGGGTATGTATTACATATGCAAGTGCCTTTAAAAGCTGAATTTAAGAATTTATGTAAAATCGAGAAAATGACCTTCAGCTTCTACTGCACTGGAAGAACTCATTTAACTGGAATCAGGGTTTAAATGTGTTTACAGTGACATGATAGCCCCATGCCCCCCAAAGCCTGCTGCACCCATTATCAGACAAGAAAATTATAAAAAAAGGTCAAGTGACGTTTCCTACAATATCTCCGGAACCACAACGTTAATTAACTTCTTTTATATTACTAAAATACAGTAAAGACTTGTGGGAAGAGATCTATCAGAACAGAAAAATAAAAAAATACCAAGTTAAGCCAGGATGTCTCGTTTTTAAATGCGTCCAGTCCTGCAGTTACAAAGTGCTGTAACTCACTTCCTGGTCTGAATGTCGCGCGTCGCAGGTCTTAAGGCGGGATTTCTGCAGATTTTGAATACAGGCTTCAACCAATCAGGGCATGTTTAGGCATAAAGCGTCTAACTTTTCCATTTTTGAACCGGACCACTCAGTTTTTTGACTAAAATTGTTTGTAACAGGCCAAGGCTTTGTTTTATTGTGAATTTTCTTGCAGATTCCGGTTCTTTAGGTCATTATCTTTCAACTCTGTAGGTTGTTGTTTAGGCCTTTTAACGTGGAGTTGAAAACACTCGGAGCGGCCCGAAAACGCATTGTCGCAGAAAAAAAAATTAGGTCATGCTAAGTGTTCATAGTAATGTTTCAAATTTAATTATTTAAAAAAAAAAAAAATTACGACAAAATTCTGAAAAAAATGATATAAAATAACACAAGTATTATAACTCATATGGGGTTCATATCACGACTTAAACACAGACCTGCTGAATTCTCAAAACTCATGCCCCATACGGGGCACTTTGGGGCTCAAAAAATGTCTGTTTACAAAAGAAGAAGAAACCAAAATGAAAGCCACTCATGTGTATGATGAGAATAATGATTCATTGTATATCAATATAATAAACTGTGTGGTGTTTTGTGTGTTTGCAGTCTGGCAGGCTGTGAGATCACAGAGGAAGGCTGTTCTTCTCTGGTGTCAGCTCTGAAGTCAAACCCCTCCAGTCTGAAAGAACTGGATCTGAGTGGAAACAAGCTGCAGGAATCAGGAGTGAAGCTGCTGAGTGGTTTTCTGGAGAGTCCAGATTGTAGACTGGAGACTCTGAGGTGTGTTCACTGTCTGCTGCTAGTGTAGCACCTTCATGTTTAATCAATAACTCTATTGATTTATCTACGTATTGATCAGTGAAGTGTAACATTTTCTGGTGATATGTTCCACTTCACATCAGCTGCCTCGTTGTCTGCATGTCGTCCTCTACAACCATGACATGTACAACTTGTCTGGCTTCATGCTGGTGGATGGATTACTGAACAGGACTAAAGGGCCCAGACCCAGGGGCCTAGAGTGTCATGGCCCAAAGTGTTAGGGCCCAAAGTCTCAGGGCCCAAAGTGACAGGGCCCAAAGTGTCAGGGCCCAAAGTGACAGGGCCTAAAGTGTCAGGGCCTAAAGTGTCAGGGCCCAAAGTCTCAGCGCCAAAAGTGTCAGGGCCCAAAGTGTCAGGGCCCAAAGAGTCAGAGCCCAAAGACTCAGAGCCCAAAGTGACAGGGCCCAAAGTGTCAGGGCCCAGAGTGTCAGGGCCCAAAGAGTTAGGGCCCAAAGTGTCATGGCCCAAAGTGTCAGGGCCCAAAGACTCAGGGCCCAAAGTGACAGGGCCCAAAGTGTCATGGCCCAAAGAGTTAGGGCCCAAAGTGTCATGGCCCAAAGTGTCAGGGCCCAAAGACTCAGGGCCCAAAGTGACAGGGCCCAAAGTGTCAGGGCCCAAAGTGTCAGGGCCCAAAGAACCAGAGCCCAACGTGTCAGGACCAATAATACATTTTTTAAGAGCATTTGGCATTTTTTAAATAACTTTTTTTTTTACATGTTTTGATCTGCTCTGAATAATCTGGATCAATACTGATCAATACATTTAGTAACAGATGTCTAAAAGTTATAGAAAGCGTCATCATTTCACATCTTTAACAACCTGTTGTGCTCCAGGTTCATGTGAACATTTGCTGTGATGAGTTTGTCCTCAACGTTAATATGATATTGAAACAAGTCATGAACTCTCCTCCGTGAGCTGCTTCTACACGTCTGCTGCCAGCTGCAGGAAACCTTGTGAAGTGGAGTTCCACATTTACAACATGACACATCTCATGGATTATGCTTTTGGACATAATGCTGTGAACTGAATGGGAATCAGGATTTAAATGTGTTTAAGTGTCATGATTTTAACTAAATGTCTGTTCACAAAAGAAGAAGAAACCAAAATGAAAGCCACTCATGTGTATGATGAGAATAATGATTCATTGTGTATCAATATAATAAACTGTGTGTTGTTTTGTGTGTTTGCAGTCTGGCAGGCTGTGAGATCACAGAGGAAGGCTGTTCTTCTCTGGTGTCAGCTCTGAAGTCAAACCCCTCCAGTCTGAAAGAACTGGATCTGAGTGGAAACAAGCTGCAGGAATCAGGAGTGAAGCTGCTGAGTGGTTTTCTGGAGAGTCCAGATTGTAGACTGGAGAATCTGAGGTGTGTTCACTGTCTGCTGCTAGTGTAGCACCTTCATGTTTAATCAATAACTCTATTGATTTATCTACGTATTGATCAGTGAAGTGTAACATTTTCTGGTGATATGTTCCACTTCACATCAGCTGCCTCGTTGTCTGCATGTCGTCCTCTACAACCATGACATGTACAACTTGTCTGGCTTCATGCTGGTGGATGGATTACTGAACAGGACTAAAGGGCCCAGACCCAGGGGCCTAGAGTGTCATAGCCCAAAGTGTTAGGGCCCAAAGTCTCAGGGCCCAAAGTGACAGGGCCCAAAGTGTTAGGGCCCAAAGTCTCAGGGCCCAAAGTCTCAGGGCCCAAAGTGACAGGGCCCAAAGTCTCAGGGCCCAAAGTGTCAGTGCCCAAAGAGTCAGAGCCCAAAGTGACAGGGCCCAAAGTGACAGGGCCCAAAGTGTCAGGGCCCAAAGTGTCGGAGCCCAAAGTGTCAGGGCCCAAAGAGTTAGGGCCCAAAGTGTCATGGCCCAAACAGTCAGAGCCCAAAGTGACAGGGCCCAAAGTGTCACGGCCCAAAGTGCCATGGCCCAAAGTGACAGGGCCCAAAGTGACAGGGCCCAAAGAGTTAGGGCCCAAAGTGTCATGGCCCAAAGAGTCAAAGCCCAAAGTGACAGGGCCCAAAGAGTCAGGGCCCAAAGTGTCATGGCCCAAAGTGATAGGGCCCAAAGTGACAGGGCCCAAAGTGTCAGGGCCCAAAGTGTCATGGCCCAAAGTGTCATGGCCCAAAGTGACAGGGCCCAAAGAGTCAGGGCCTAAAGTGTTAGGGCCCAAAGTGACAGGGCCCAAAGTGACAGGGCCCAAAGAGTCAGGGCCTAAAGTGTTAGGGCCCAAAGTGATAGGGCCCAAAGTGACAGGGCCCAAAGTGTCAGGGCCCAAAGTGTCATGGCCCAAAGTGACAGGGCCCAAAGTGACAGGGCCCAAAGAGTCAGGGCCTAAAGTGTTAGGGCCCAAAGTGACAGGGCCCAAAGTGACAGGGCCCAAAGAGTCAGGGCCTAAAGTGTTAGGGCCCAAAGTGACAGGGCCCAAAGTGACAGGGCCCAAAGAGTCAGGGCCTAAAGTGTTAGGGCCCAAAGTGATAGGGCCCAAAGTGACAGGGCCCAAAGTGTCAGGGCCCAAAGTGTCATGGCCCAAAGTGACAGGGCCCAAAGTGACAGGGCCCAAAGAGTCAGGGCCTAAAGTGTTAGGGCCCAAAGTGACAGGGCCCAAAGTGACAGGGCCCAAAGAGTCAGGGCCTAAAGTGTTAGGGCCCAAAGTGACAGGGCCCAAAGTGACAGGGCCCAAAGAGTCAGGGCCTAAAGTGTTAGGGCCCCTGTCCTTTATCAACAAATTGTCATGATTTTAACTAAATGTCTGTTTACAAAAGAAGAAGAAACCAAAATGAAAGCCACTCATGTGTATGATGAGAATAATGATTCATTGTGTATCGATATAATAAACTGTGTGTTGTTTTGTGTGTTTGCAGTCTGGCAGGCTGTGAGATCACAGAGGAAGGCTGTTCTTCTCTGGCGTCAGCTCTGAAGTCAAACCCCTCCAGTCTGAAAGAACTGAATCTGAGTGGAAACAAGCTGCAGGAATCAGGAGTGAAGCTGCTGAGTGGTTTTCTGGAGAGTCCAGATTGTAGACTGGAGACTCTGAGGTGTGTTCACTGTCTGCTGCTAGTGTAGCACCTTCATGTTTAATCAATAACTCTATTGATTTATCTACGTATTGATCAGTGAAGTGTTACATGTTCCAGTACTATTGTGGAAAAACACCTGGAGGAATTGTTGGTAAGTGTTCAATTCCAAAAACCTTTGTGTGGTCTCGACCAAAGAGAAGAGGTCGGATTCTATGAGTTATAATAAAACACACTTCATAAAAAGTCGATGGTGATTCAGTAAAACATTCTCAGCTGAGGATGCACAGCTTCAGCATCCACAGACCATTTACAGTCTAACCTGCTAATAGTTCACTGTCTTTGCTTCCCCTAATGAACCCCGAACAACAAGTTCTGCATAGTCTTAGTTCTCTCAGTCACTGAGCCTACTGGCCTCTCATTGGTCCAGTGGTTCTCAAGATGTGGGGCACGACCCTCTAGTGAGGCGCAGAGCTATTATATGTGGGGCGCAAGGGGGGTGCAGATTCAGATTTAAATGTGTTTAAGTGACATGATTTTAACAAAATGTCCGTTTACAAAAGAAGAAGAAACCAAAATGAAAGCCACTCATGTTGATGATGAGAATAATGATTCATTGTGTATCGATATAATAAACTGTGTGTTGTTTTGTGTGTTTGCAGTCTGTCATGGTGTGAGATCACAGAGGAAGGCTGTTCTTCTCTGGCATCAGCTCTCAAGTCAAACCCCTCCAGTCTGAAAGAACTGAATCTGAGTGGAAACAAGCTGCAGGAATCAGACGTGAAGCTGCTGTCTGATCTTCTGGAGAGTCCAGATTGTAGTCTGAAGACTCTGAGGTCAGTAGAGGGTTCAGTCAGTCCACGCTGGTTTCAGCAGTATTGTACCAAACACAGATCCACAGGCTGCAGGATTAGAAGAGAGAGAGCAGTGGGCCAATCAGATGAGCCAGAAGCTCGTTGTGATGGTGTGTTTGAGTCCATGTGTTGTTGTTGTTCACGTCAACAGGAAGTGAAGCTGCATCAGCTGACGGCATCAGAGATGTTTAGAGACAGTGGTCCTCATTCATCAAACTGTCAAACTATTGATCATCTTTGTCTCAGCTGTGAGATCAGTCTGACTGAAGCTGCACATCACTGGCTCTCTCTGCATAGAACCAGCATTACGTTTAGTAACCTGATGCTTTACTGCTCAGTCTTTACCTCCATGCAGCCAATCATCAGTCACTAGTGCTGCTGTGTTCATGTTGAGGAAGTTCAGATATTGAAGGAAACCAAACTTCATCTCGTCTGCTTCATGACATCATCTGGAGCAAGACGCATGTCTGCTGCTTTACTGCAGCTGTAAGAACCCAAAATATGCAGATTCAGCTGTGATTTAATTACAATAAACAGATAAAAATGAAGCTGAAATAACTACATAAGGATGCAGATTCATGAAAAGTCTAAATTCATGTTTTGTTAGTTTTCTCCACAAGACGACAAGAAAACAACTTTTAAAATGTTAGTTTTCTAAATGGAGTCTGGATCGATGAATGCTAAGCTAAGCTAACGTTGTAGCCGCTCCATCAACACTCAAAATAATGTTATGAAGACGTAAATCCTGGACACTGGTTCTTCTTCTTCTTCCTCTTCCTCCTCCTCCTCCAGCTGGAAGTGACCAGCTGGGTCCAGGTGATCCAGAGAGCATCAGGAGGCTGGTCCAGCCCTCCAGCTGGTTTGGTTTAGTCTCTCCCAGCAGAAGACTTTTAAAGACTAAAGTCTGACCCCTCTCACACAAACAGACATTGGGCCTCATGTCACAGGTTCTCTCTTCTTCAGGCCGAGAACCTTTTGAAGTTCTCCTGGTTCTTTTTGTTTGTTCCTGTTTGTAAAATATGAACTGTGAACTATCTCAACGTTCCTCAGAGGATTAATTCCAGTCATGTAGTAGATCCACGAGCATCGACTGAAGGTCAGAAAGTTCATGTTCTGCATATCATTTTCTACAGATATTCATGTTCCCCAGAGGATGTCTTCATCCTGATGTTTGCACCCTCACTCTTTTCCTTCTGGGCCGGAACGACCTGAAAGTTTGAGTTATTTTTTAAATGACAACAAAGAAAAAAAACGTTCACGTCTGCTGCAGTGTCTTCTTTGATGAAACCAGTAGGGGGCGACGAAGATGGACGATCTGACAATTCTTTACACGTGTTGACTTTCTGACTGTGTGTGTGTGTGTGTGTGTGTGTGTGTGTGTGTGTGTGTGTGTGTGTGTGTGTGTGTGTGTGTGTGTGTCAGTAGGTGTGTATGTGTGTATGTGTGTAAATGTGTGTGTGTGTGTGTTGGTGCGGACGGGGTATGAGGACATTTAACCTGAACACATGCTTACTCTGTGAGGACACACTGTGTGTGTGTGTGTGTGTGTGTGTGTGTGTGTGTGTGTGTGTGTGTGTGTGTGTGTGTGTGTGTGTGTGTGTGTCTTCAGGACCTGAACCTGCATGCAGCCGTTGCTTCTCGTTGCTTTGTTCCGTGAGAAGAGATTCTTCAGTGAAGGCGGTTGCTGTGTTTCTTCCTTCCTCTGTGGAGTCTCTGTGTGATCACTGAGTCTCTGAACGTTCAGCAGAGTTCACGTTCTCACCGTCACCTTCGTCCGTAACGCCGGCTGCCGTTCATGACTTCAACAAACGCGGCGTCCTCGCCGGCTGCGGCTGCAGTTGAAGAGTCAGCAGACTCACCGATGAAGAGGAACTGGTGTCGCCCCCTGTGGACGGTTCACATGTATGTTGCTGTTTCTTATTGACCATTTGTTCAATAAAAATAAAGTTTAGTCCAAACTCAGTATGTTTGTATTGTTATAGTGTCGCCTCCGGTCACTTCACACATCAATGAATTAAACCTCGATGTGTGAAAGAAATGAGAAGTCAGAAACTTCAGAGAGGCGGAGCAGGAAGACAGTGATGATGTCATCAAGTCTTTGTTGTCTCCGTCCACTTCTTGACCCTCAAGCAGCCACTTCACTGTGTGTCTACATCCTCTATGTGTCGCCACAGAGCAGTTCACCGTCACCTCACCAGCGTCCTCGTGTTCAGTCACTGGTGAAGATGGAGACATTGAGAGAGGAAGAAGAGGAACTTCATCACCACCATCATCATCATCATCATCATCATCATCATCATCATAATGTTTCAGTATATTGTTCTGACCAGACAGTTTGAGGACATGATGATGTGAATACTCACTGGTGACAACAGACAGATCAACCACAGTATCTTGATGTCGTCCTGATCTGAACTGTCTGCAGTCATAAAGACCGATATCTTCATCAGCGACATTCTTTATAACCAGAGAACAGTCTGTCTGATTTATCTTTGGCTTCATCACTAATCTGCCCATCTGTAAACAGAAATACTTCTATCCTTGAATCATCAAAGTGCCACCAAGTAGCGTTACAGTTCTGTTGATCATCTATCAGACTGTCACAAGGCAAAGTGGCTTCATCTCCATCTCTGACAGTGAAGGAGAGATCACGTTGTCCTGTTGCTGCTGCTGAGAAGAAGAGAGAGGAAGAAAAAGAATAAAGAGAAATAAAAACATGAGTATTGACGTCAGAGTGAAGATCATTTTAGACACAACAACAGTGTGAGAATGTTCCTCATGGTTGGTTTCTAAGAGTTCATTAAACTCACTATTCACCTGGATGGGAAACAAACAGACTACTTGTCTGTCTCCTTTAAATGAAGGTGAGGTCATGAAGTAACATCACTGATATGAATAAAGAAGCTTCTTTAATGTCTCTGTCGTCATAAACACATTATATGTCTTCTTACCTGTAAACTGAAGCACCAGAATCACAAACAAAGAGGTTTTAATCCATCTGGGTTCAGCCATCGTTCCTCTCCGTCTCTCCTCTCTCAACTTGTTTCCGTCTTTAAGACGAATGTTGAATCTATTTTCCTCTAATCACTTCCTCGTTGCAATTTTTATGCTCTTGTTGTCGACATGGTCCGTGATCCGATCTGGTGCATACAAGCAAACCAACAGGACGTCATGTTCAGTCCCGCGGTCAGAAAGAAGAAGAAGGCTGAAGAAGCCGAGGGTGTCTCCTTTTTCTCCTCTTTCTCCTCCTCCTCTTGTTAAATACAATAAAATTAAATGAAGCCGCTCTGAAAGTCTTTTAAATACACGGAGTGCATTAGTGCCTATAGTGTTATGTTACTGCAGTACCACCTCCCTCCCGCCAGGGGCGCTGCTCCTTTTCCAAGGACCTTTTACAGTGAGCCGATGCGTCTCTTCCTCTGCGAGGTGAAGGGACGCGGAGCAGCAAGCCGACATGACAACATTAAGGCCGTTTACCTGCGATGATTTATTTAAATTCAACAATATGTAAGTGCGCTTTTGTCTGTTTTCAACACGCCGATTGTGTTGTGTTTGCTGTGCAGCCGACTCGTGTTTGTGTTTGCGCACCTGGTGTTTGGCGCTCACAACATGTCTGTGCCAAACTCTCTTTAAAAAAAAGTGATATTTTAGTTGTCTCGTTATTTTTAGCCAAAGGATACTTGTTAATGCACAACTTTACACACCGTAAGACTACTGAGTGTCTTCTGGACTCATCGGCTCACATTTAATGCGTCAACTAACTCTTCTTCCAGTAAATAACACGGTTCTCTTTGTGGCCTCCAACCATTGACCAGATAAATAACAGTTCACTTTAAAGCTTAAATTAACTGTTTGTTCGTCTGTGTTTGGTTCAACAGCAACCTGGACCCTCTGACAGAAACCGTATCCTTCCTTTTACGGATGAACACGTGAGCTCATGGTTGTCTTTAATATGAATTACACATTTGCTAATATGCATCAGTCGTCTGTAGCTTCCGTTGACCTTTGACCTCCAGTATGGGATCCCGTTCTACCTCCAGTACCTGGCCCACTGGCCCGAGTACTTCATCGTGGCTGAGGCTCCTGGAGGGGAACTGATGGGCTACAGTGAGTTTAATGTATATATATATATATATATATATATATATATATATATATATATATATATATATATATATATAATTGTTTGCTTTGTCTTTAATTATTATTATTATTATTTTTGTAGTCATGGGCAAGGCGGAGGGATCCGTGGCGCGGGAGGAGTGGCACGGTCACGTCACGGCGCTGTCCGTGGCCCCGGAGTTCAGGAGGCTCGGCCTCGCAGCCAAACTCATGGAGATGCTGGAGGAGATCTCGGAAAGGTCGGTGCACCTGGAAGTACCCGACGCACGCCACCAGAGGGCGCCAGAGCCTGGAGGCAAACACTGAGGAGCAACGGAGTTGAAGGGACTGTGTAGTCCTGGTCCTCTGTAGTCTCAGTGTAGTCCTGGTCCTCTGTAGTCTCAGTGTAGTCCTGGTCCTCTATAGTCTCAGTGTAGTCCTGGTCCTCTGTAGTCTCAGTGTAGTCCTGGTCCTCTGTAGTCTCAGTGTAGTCCTGGTCCTCTGTAGTCTCAGTGTAGTCCTGGTCCTCTGTAGTCTCAGTGTAGTCCTGGTCCTCTGTAGTCTCAGTGTAGTCCTGGTCCTCTCTAGTCCTCGCATAACTAATAATAAATATTTGTATAAAATACTACATATTTGTATATATTAATACACATCTCTCATGACTCATAATAACTCATAATGGGTCTTAACGTGTAGCTACTTTGTGTTTTTCGATGCTTTTATTCTGAAAATCCCTCTGTCTCGTAGGAAGGGCGGCTTCTTCGTGGATCTGTTCGTGCGCGTCTCCAACCAGGTGGCGGTGAACATGTACAAGCGTCTGGGCTACAGCGTCTACCGCACGGTGATCGAGTATTACAGCGCCAGCAACGGAGAGCCGGACGAGGACGCCTACGGTGAGCCGGACCGGACCCGGGTCTTCAGAGTCCACCGTCATCTTTTATATGAGACATACATTTTTTCCCACGGCTTTGCTGGATGATTACATACAATAAACACAGGTGTTGGAATGAATTAGTTCTTGTCTTCTGGTTGCAGACATGAGGAAAGCTTTGTCCAGAGACGCAGACAAGAAGTCCATCGTCCCGCTGCCGCATCCTGTCAGACCGGAAGACATCGAATAACAGCAGCTGCCTGCGGCCTCATAACATTATTATTATTATTATTACACACACACACACACACTTTACTCTGTACAGTCAGACTGTGACACCAGTCATTAGTCAGAGCCACAATGTTTCTATTTTAATGCTTTTGCTGCAAATTCAGTAAATAAAATGATCAAAGAACTTGTGCATGGACTATTATATATATATAAATATATGTATATTATAGTAAATATATTTATATATATTATTTATAATTATATATCTATTATATATGTATGTTTTTAATAAGTTATATACCTGTAATATATATTATATTTATAATGTATTATAAAATGTATATATTTAATATTTATATATATGACATAATATAAATTATATATAATTATACTATATATTATATATATATTCATAATTTATATTATATATATTTATAATAAATATATATAACTATTTCACTTTGTAGTCAAACTGACAATTAATCAGAGTTGTATGAACTAAAATAAGATTAATTATTCGGTTTCATTTCCTGTTTCAAGAAAAAAAGAAAGCAGAGTTTGAATGTTTTTATGAATCAGAAAACAGAACAATAAAGATTCATCAGCTGCTTCTGTTCTTGTAAAAAAAAAAAAAAGGGAACAGATACAAAAAAATTGATCCAGAAAGGTGAGCTACTCTTTATCTTCCTCTGCGCTCTCCTTCCTTCCATCATCTCCATCATCATCATCACTGTCACTGCTGCTGCTGTCTTCGTCGTCTCGGTCAGCGCTCGTCGTCTCAGCGTTTCTCTCCGGCTGCGTCTCAGGAGCGTCGGGCTCGTCGGAGGACGCCGTCTCTTCGGCCGCCTCGGGACTTTTCTCTGGACTTTTCTCGCCCTCCTCCTCTTCCTCCTGCTCTTCCTCCTCCACCTGCTCTTCCTCCTCCACCATCTGCTGCCTCTTCCACATCTTCGCCATGGCCAGCAGTTTGAGGTTGGGCTGGTTGGCGGCGTCCTCGGGGAAGATGTAGTCGTAGTATTCCTCCCAGCCGGCGTCCGACTGGAAGAAGCGGGACAAAGACGAGGTCATGAAGAGAATCCATCGTGATGCAGCTCAATAAAACAACTTATTCTAGTTTCCTTGATTGAAAATCTTTGTCCCATCAGATCAAAGCAATGCATCAAGAGGTCAAATATGAAACATGAAGCGGTTCTCACCCCGTCCTCGGCCGTCAGCTTCCTCCTCTTCTTCACTTTGTCCGGCAGCAGCTTCCTCACTCGCTCCATCGAGCTCTCGGAGCCGAACTCCCTCTCGAAGTCCCTCCAGGACTCCAGCAGCATCAGCCGCTCCTCCTTCTCCTCGCAGTTCCTCATGCCCTTGTTGGCCTCCTCGAAGATCTGCCGGCACTTCTGCAGCCGGTCGGGGGCGTCGATGGACAGCTCGTACTTAGCGTAGCTGATCCAGACCTGAGGAAGAGGAGGAGGAGGAAGAAGAAGAAGAGAAGTCAGAGTGTATTCATGAAGTCTTTGAGAAAATGACTGCTTACTTTCTTGATGGATTCCCTCAAACATTGTCAACATGTCTCAATCTTTAGAGGCGACTCCTCAGGTTGTATAGAAGTCTATGCTTCATGTGTTAAAGCTGCATTCTCTCTCCTGACCTTTAGGGGCGGGGCTACAAGGTGATTGACAGGTTGACACCAGAGACGTCACGACTATTGTTTGTGTGAGCGTTGAAGCCAGACTGCAGTTCTCACCTTGACATGTTGGGTGCGCTGCAGCAGCCTTTTGTAAAGAGTCCGGGTGTTTTCAAAGTCCTCCTGCTCGATCTCAAAGTCAATGTAGGACTTCCACAGCACCTGAACACACACACACACACACACACACACACGCATTAAAAAAGATCTTCCCCCCCGAGTAAACGAGGAATAATCCCGTCACATAAAGCAGGCGGTACCTCGGGCATGTCCAGCCGCGGCTGCCCGATGGCGAGTTCGAAGATGGCGCGGGCGCGCTCCACGTCTCCCAGGATGGTCTCCAGCTCGGAGAACTTGATCCAGGTGGTGCAGTTCTCCGGGCTGAACTCCAGGTACTTCTCGTACAGCTTCCTGCAGCGGTCGAACTCCCGCAGCTGCAGCTCCAGCTCGATGTAGCCCTTCAGCAGCTTGTTCTTGGGGCATTTACCGATGGCCGTGCCCTGAAGGGACCAACACCAGCAGGTCGTCAGCTCACAACAGGAAGCAACGCTTTATATGAACAGGAAGTTACGTTTTATATGAACAGGAAGTTACGCTTTACATCAACAGGAAGTTACGTAAACAGGAAGTAACGTTTTCAGAGAACAAGAAGTACCGTTTTCCATAAACAGGAAGTTCTGTGAACAGGAAGTAATGTTTTCCCTAAACAGGAAGTAGTGTTTTCCGTGGACACGAAGTAACGTTAAAAACGGCTTGTTTGATATTCATCGTGGTATCTCCTGAAATATAAATATAAATATGAATATACATGTTTAGGAACCTCACCATGACCCTTCTGGCTCCCTGCAGGTTCTTCTGTCGGATCTCAAACTGAGCGTAGAGCAGCCAGATCTTAGCGAACGTGAACTGAAAGGAAAACACAAGCGGGTCAGGATCCAGTGAAGAACTTCAGCCATTGAGAGGCGAACAGAGAGCTCACCTTCTTATGCGGGATGAGGTCCAGACAGGCCTGGTACACCTGCCTCGTTCTGTCTGGATCCTGCAGACAACAAACCTTAATATTATTACTATTACTATTATTATTATTAGCTCCAACGTTTGTCCAGGCCTGGAGGGAACCCACCTTGACCTCCAGCTCCTCGTACAGAGCATAGTTGATCCACAGGTAGATGTACCGCTTCCAGTGCCGCTTCTCCTGGATGGGCGGGATGTTGGCGATGGCGCGCTCGTAGACCTCCCGCACCGTGTCGGTGTCGGCGTCGTTCTCCACCAGACGCAGGTAGTCGAACCACGCGTCGTAGTTGTGAGGGTTCGCCTGAGAGGGGCGGGACAACGTCAGCGCGGAGGACAGGAAGCGACGCTTCCCCCGGACAGGAAGCGCCGCTTCCCCGGACAGGAAGCGACGCTTCCCCCGGACAGGAAGCGACGCTTCCCCCGGACAGGAAGCGACGCTTCCCCCGGACAGGAAGCGGCGCTTTCACCTTTTTGTCTGATTTTTAAACCTAAAACAAAATGACTTTGTGACTCGGTAAGAGACAGTTTATTCCCGGGTATCAATCAGAAGTGGTCTTCCGCGGTGAATACCTTGACCTCCTCCTCGTACTGGAAGCGGCGCTTGCTGACGATGACGTCCTCGATCCCCCGCCGGTCGCCGAACTTCTTCTCGAACATGGTGTAGAACTTGAAGAGCTCCTGCGCCTGCTGCTTGGGGATCCGGTCCAAAGCGTACTTGTAGATGACCCGAACGCGCTCAAACTGAAACGCATTGAAGTAAACTCAAAACCGGTAGAAGGACGAAGATAAATAAACAACAGCCGAGAATTCACGGAAGTGTCTTAACCTCTTTCTGCGTCTCCTCGAACTTGGCGAAGGCCACGAAGAGGTTTTCGTCCACGTGGTCCTCCCCGAAGAACTCCACCGCCCGCTCGAACACCTTCCTGCTGTGAGCGATGTAGCCGTGCTTCTCCTCGAAGCGAGCGTACTTGATCCAGTTCTTCACCTCGGGGTGAACGAGGACGAGTGCAGCGGAGTCAAGGGAGATTTAGCAAGATCACAACATAGAGCAGGACTCACCTCTGACCGGCGGATGCCAGGACATTTAACTCTTTATGACTTTAAACCACATTTTTATGACTAGAAAACAAATTTTTATGACTTTTAACCACATTTCTATGACTTTAAACCAAATGTCCATGACCGTAAGAACGTTTGGGGTTTTGGACCAAACAAGATGTTTAAAGATGGCCGCTTGGGTTCTGGGAAAACGCCGAGGAGCCTTTCTTTAGATGCTGCGAACACGACAAAAAGGATATATCGCTCATAAATGCTGCGGCCTTTGTCCACTTCCTTGTAGCGCAGCTCAAAGTTGATGTACGAGTGCCAGGCCTGCTCGTCGGGCTCCCACTCCATCCAGCGCTCGAACGCCTGCCGGCAGCCGGCCACGTTCCCCAGCATCTCCTCCATGTAGGTGTACTTGTACCTGTAACGGAGCACATCAACGCATCAGGACCCTCGGTGACCTTTTAAATGTTCTGGAAGCTTCCATATACAGCTTTATCCTGATTAGAACCCATGAAGTCCCTGAGTGACACCGACTGAACATCGGGGTCATGTGACTTTGTGTTCCCATAACAACCTTTCCAAGATGGCCGATTCGGGTTGTGACGGATCTGAAGGAAGTGTTTCATTTAAAAAGCTTGTTTTTCGTTGTTAAAGGTTAAAGATTTACTCCTTTAAGAATTCTAATGCTTTACTAACATGTCGTGTCCTGAACCTGCTGTGAGCACATCTCTGGAAGGAACTGTATAAAACAAATCAGATAAAAATCTTTCAGACACAAACGTCAATAAAAACTGTGCGACATAAACGCACAATATGAACAACATTTATGATCTGATCAGTTCCTTTGGCTGAGTCAATGATATTTTATATTGTTCGACTCAAAGCAGATTAAAACAAATAAAATAATCGCCCAATGTGACATAAAAGAGTTGGCACTATTTTAAAAAAAAAATGTCTTATGTGGCCCCTCCGTCCCCGTGAGGGAGGACGGGGTTCTTACAGGGTCGTGAGTAGATTCTCTAAAACAGACGCAACACTGAGAGCAGCTCGTTGCAGGGAAAGTGAAGCGCAGACTTCCTTCATACCAGAACTGGTTGACCCGTGGCAGGATGGTGATGGCTCGGTCCCAGATGTTGCGGGCGTGATTCACCTGCCGGCTCTTCATCTCCATCTCGGCGTACTTCAGCCACAGCGTGATGTTGCGGTGATCGACGTCCAGCGCTCGCTCGTAGATGGAGCGGGCCCTGAAAGCGGAGGAAGGCAGCAAGGTGAGGGGAAAGGTGTGCGGAGGGAGGGGGGAGCGCCACGCATGGATTCCTGGGTCCATTACCTCAGTATCTCCTTCAGGCTTTCCTCCCATTGTGCGTATTTGATCCAGTTGCTGATCACAGTCCGGTTCTTTCGGATGTTGTCTTCAAACCCCTGAAAGAAAAAGAGAGAGAGAAAAAAAGGTGAGAAAAATGGCTTGAAAAAAAAAATAAAACTACAAATATACTCTCATAATGTTGCCATTTTCCAAAATGTGTCAAATAACATTTTATACTAAATATTGTGGTGATGCAGAGATGACTGCATCTACACATCATATCCTACAGACCTAAGAAAACACCTGTTTGGTACAGATAATCATAGTTGCAATATCAGACAAAAACTAATCCGAATTAGATGTTCTTTTCAGAATGATTCAGCCCGATCAATATATCTGGATATATTAAATTAATCACACGTGGCATTTGACGAGTAACGCTGTTAAAACGTTGTGTTGTGCAGCAGTTTCCACTTACTGCACATATAACTATAAGAACACTGGCGGGCACTCACCTTCCTCTTCTTGAGCTTGTAGTCGTTCAGCTCCTCCTCGTCGGTGATCTTCTGTTTGGGCGGCGGTGGCAGCAGCTCGAGCTCGCGCTCCTTGGCTTCCCTCAGCAGCTGCTCAGCGGTGATCTGAACCTCCGCGGGAGCTTTATTCTTCACCTGCAAGACGAGAGGAGAGACTTTAACCACCGGGAGGTCTTTAACGTCTTGATGCCGACAGCACAGCACTCGTCTCATAAAGAGACTTCATTGGACAACACAACTTTGTTTTGCAATGAATTAATGTGTAATTCAAGTTGTTGTCCATGTACATGCGTTGTTTCCCAACTGCCAGGCACCGTATGAATCCCTGGCATGCACAAACACACACACACACACACACACACACACACACACACACATACATGCACACACATACACACCAGAATCACTCCTCTTCCTCTTTACGCACACCAGAATCACTCCTCTTCCTCTTTACGCACACCAGAATCACTCATCTTCCTCTTTACACACACCAGGACCACTCCTCTTCACACACACAAAAAAACAGTATCACTCTTCTTCTAAACACAAACCAGTATCACTCCTCTTCCTCTAAACAATCCAGTATCACTTCTCTTCCTCTTAACAAACAAATAAAGTGCAGCATGTTGGTCCCTCAGCTAGCTTACAGGAGCGTCTAACAGCTAGCTAACAGTAGCTAGCTGGTCTGGACCTCACGTGGTCCCCGTCAGACTTAACGTCACACCTCTAAAAACAGTAACATAACGCGTATTCGTATCAGACATTACAGATATAATCGATCTGCAAAGCGAACGTGATCACAATATGGCGCTTTTGAGTTCATAAGCCATCTGTTAGCATTTAGCTTAGCTCATGGCTCTTCTTATGCCCTCTCTTTTCTTACCTTCGCCACCTTCGGGATCCGCTGTTTACCCGCCGCGGTGGACGCCATGTTTGCTGGCAGGTGAAAAAAACAAATACAGATAAATAAAGTACGTCACATAAACGTACTTTAAAAAACACAACAACACAAGCTAGAAACAGTTGACGAAACGTTTTTCAAGCGCGAGCCGCCATGACAGTACCCAGAGTGCATTGCGAGATTCCGCCTCCGTTACTGTGGTGACGGAGTAAGTTTTAGATCAGAGACGGTTGACGCCGAAGAGAAAGCAGCATTTAGCTAACTATACATACAGGTAAGCAATAAAAGTATATGATACATGCACGATATGTGCAATAAATAGGATAGAATCATATTAAATTACGTTAACTAACGAAGTAAAGCAAACAACAGTGCAACGGCTTTATAGAGGAACAGTTACCGTTAATTTACAGGTTTTAAGTGTCATATAACAGCTAACTTAGGTTTGTTTTTTCTAACAACGAGCAATATACATTTATTAACTCAAACTGACGTTATAGTTTATTATAATTATAATAATGAATTGTATTTGTATAGTGCTTTAAAAGGTACTCAAGGCACTATTACAGGTGTGACAGGTGAGTAATTAATTAACTTAGTAAATAACTTTCAACTAGCTAAGCTAGCTAACTAATGCTAAACCAACCGTTGTTGTTGTGAAATGTAACATTTACTCAAATTCAAGGTACAGTACTTGATTATTTTCTACTGTTTTACTTATCTGGCAGCTTTGGTTAACATTATAAAATAAGATGTCTGATTATAAACCACACGAGGAGCTCATAAATAACATGTTGCATCAATCAACTGGTCTTCAATCATTTTATTTTGTGTAGTTGTGTTGGACAAAACCAACTTATGGCTCTGCTTAGTTGGGACAGCATTTCTCATTATTTTCAAACCACCAATCAATCGATTTACCGACAACATAAATCAGCAGATTAATCCATTATGATGATAATCATTAGTTACTACAACAATAAAAACCTGCTTATACTCATCTAATAATCTAATATATAACAATGACAGGGGACAATGAGTACATTTTCCTGACTAGACTTACACACGTTTACTTGCCATGTAACAGAGTATTTTTTATAGTTAAGGATCTGAGTACTTCCTCTGTGTCTTTCTCTTAAGAAGTGACCATGAGGACGTTGACTTCCAAGCGAGGCCAAGAGGAAGTCGTGAGCATCAGGAGGAGCGAGTCGGCCGACGCTCAGGGGATCCACCGCCTCGTCGGCCCCTCGGCTCTGGCGGTTTTCGGACGGGTCAACGTCATCCATCTCCTGTAAGACAAAACCTTTCTTCGCTTAGTGTCTTCAGTAAAGAGCCTCAGGAACAGGCGTTCTGTTCAGAGGCTCACAAGGGCTCTGGTCATGAAAAGAAAAAGAAACTATGACAATAACCATTAATGACATAGTTTGATTTGATTATTTATTTACTTTTTGTTCGCACTATGTATATGATTCACTCTGTTTAATGCCATACATTTCATAGACACATTCATGTATTCATACTTCGCCATCATATCAAAGTTATCCATTGGTAGTTTTTTCTGCCTATACAGAATTTTACAGTTTCACACATTATATTCATGTATTTACAGTATATGCACGTTTCTACTTTTTTGCACTTCCTGGTTGGATTCCAATCTCCATTTTGTTATGCTGCTAATTACCCCACAGTGTCTGTACAGTGGGCTCTAATGAAATCTCTTTACTCTACAAAAAGTAGAATATTGAGGATAAAATAAACAAAATAGTAATTCTCCACCTGCTCCTCTCTTCACCTGGATCCTTAGTTCATTCATGACAGAAATGTATTTAATCATATTTTGGCTAAATTATAATATGAGCGGAAAGCAGAGAGGTGGATTATTTTATGATACAGAAGTAGTTTGAGAGGTTTTTTCTGTTTGTCAACGCGGCCATCTGATCTTGCTCTCCTGGACCCTCCAGAGAGAAAGCCAACCTGGCCGTGACTCTGGCCAATGGAAAGGAGGAGATTCTGGCCCACGCTTCCTTCTTCGATCACCCCATGGGCGACGTGGTGGATCAGACTCGCTGGGAACTTTTCCTGCAGGGAGACTTCAACGCTAAAGCGTGCACAGTCAGTATCATCCGGCTCTGAGAGTTGTTGCTGTTGTTGAGTTGTTGCTGTTGTTGAGGTTCATCCTGTTCATGTGCGCCGTTTGTTTTTACTGAGCGTGAGACCTGCTCTGATATCTCGCACTAAGACTTTTAGTTTGAGGTAAACTTTCCAGCTCAAGTGAACAGAAAGTCAACGTCTCACTCTTCTTTCCCCCCGAAGCCTTTGAACACGCTCTTCCTCCACCTCTTCGTGGCGAAGCCGGATTTTGCTGCGGCGAGCGCAAAAGAAATAATGAGGTATGAAAACATAACCGGGGTTCTTACAGTCATGAAAAACCTGGAGAAGTCCAGGAATTGTAACATGGTTATTTCCAGGCTTGGAACAGTCTTTGAAATATAATCCCCAAAATTGTGTAAAAGTTGTGTAAATGTGTTATATTATAAATACTACATTTTATCACTTTTTACTGTTTACACACACATTTCACACACTGTTTGATCATGGACATTTGGTTTAAAGTCCTGGAAATCCATTGGTCAAAATGTATATGAACCCTGATATAAGTATTTTAATCCAGAATATTTACTTTCCACATATAAAGTAGAGTTATGCCCGTGAGACTGTCAAGGGTCCAACTCCCAAATCTCACACATATGAATAAAAACGTGTCTCTAAGGTTCTTTGGTTATGATCAACCTCAGGACGCAGACTCATGGAGGTCACTGGCTGGGTCTTTGTGTGTTCATGCAGGGCCGTCTTCAACGCCGTGGCGGAGCTGGAACACGTCTGCCTGGTCGGCCCGAACAACGGCGCTTTAGGTGAAGAGCTGCTCGACGTGAGCTGTCGTTGTCTCGTCCGTCACGTTAACCTCTCCGGTCTCTGTGATCGCTGCTGAAGCAGAGCCGGCGCTGGACGAGTTGTTCCGGCCGCTGCGGCCCCAGACGGACGGCGGGCCTCGCCGCTCGGCGCTCGTCTGCCACCGAGGAGAGCACTGCCCGAAGCTGCACGTGCGCCAGGCCAGGTGAACCGCAGCTGAATCTTGTTTTTTTTGGAACGCGAGGGACCATTTATGGACCGAGGAGAAGCGACGTCGAGACGCTGACGGCGTCTCTGGTGTCCACCTGTCAATCACCTCGTAGCCCCGCCCCTAAAGGGTCCTTTGCTTCATGGTCTGTTTGACTCTAAATGACCATAATTTACTAAATTAACCTGGAAAAATTGTTATTTCCAGGCCTGGAAAAGTCCTTGAAAAAAAATATAATCCCCAAAGTTATGAAGGTAGATTTGTGTCTTTTTTACCCAAGCAAAAAAAATGCACTCAAAACTAAAATTTTCTCTAAAAAAAAATGCTCTTTTTTTCGAGAATTTTTTCTTTGAATGCTTTTTTTTTTTTTTTAAGAGCTGTTTTTAAAAACATTTTTTTAGCAATTGTTATTAATTGAGAGCAAAGATTTGGAGATAATTTACTTACAAACTCGAAATTTGCTTGGGTAAAAAAGACACAAATCTACCTTTTATACAAAGTTGTGTAGAAGTGGTGTAAATGTGTCATATTCATGACGTTCATTTACGCTGGGTTTAAAATAATGAATCTGCTTTTAAAAGAAAGAGGCTTAAAATTCTATCGACATTATCACAAATAAATACATTCAATGTGTAAAGTTAAAGCCGCAGTAATGTCTCCTTTTGGCCACTTGGGGGCAGCAGAACTCCCCAACAAGCTGAGAACTCCGTTAAATCTTAAATTATGGGTTGAGAGTATTCAGTGTGGTATACATGTTGGTGCTTTAAGACGTGGGCCACTCTCTCTCTTTTTGTTTGTTTACATCACAGGCTTGAGGATCACGATGACATCATGCACATACTCGAAGAGCAGGCGAAGCACCTGCCGGCCTTCACCCAGCCGTCCTTCCTATCAGAACTCCTGGAGGCTCAGAACGAGAAAAGTCACGCCGGCGTTTGTGAGGTTTGTCCAAACTTTCACAAAAAACACCAATTTATGCAGATGATGCTTTGACTGGTTGTCAGGAAACCCCCTGCTGGGACCCCCCTCCCCCCCTCCCGGGAGGCCACAGATCCCCCCCCCCCCCTCCCCGCCATGTGTTCGCACAGCATATGGCAGACACGAGCTGATACTCAGCCAAGACATGCTCTCACTGAACATATTGTGTCCAGACATCTGAAGCATTTTGGGGCTTTTTGTCTGAATGTGTCGGGGCGCTCCGTGGACAAACAAACACCCCCCCCCTCAACCCGAGGGCCACCAGGGACCGGAAGCCACAGAATATGTCATTTAAATATTAATCTGGGACAACATGACGCAAAACCAGCATTCAGACACAGAACCAACCACCACATTTTAAGACCATGTTTATAGATATTAAAAACCTAAAAGGTCTGCGTGACAGCTGTTCTGATGCTGTGCATGAGATCACGTGATCTCTGTCGGAGCTTTCTGAAGTGCAAGGCGAGGTTGAAGAAGACCAGTAAAGATGAGTGAAAGCTCCATATACGTTCTTCTTCTTCTTCTTCTTCTTCTTCTTCTTCTTCTTCTTCTTCTTCTTCTTCTTCTTCTTCTTCTGTGAATCTTAACCAGTAACATAGACACTGATATTTACACATCTGAACACACAACTCTCATTATGCTATTTTATCATAGCACAAAAAGCCCTAGCGGTTACAGAGATGCACCTTTTCTCAGTTTGGTGTCTTTCCTGAAGGTTGAAGCGACTCCTGCAGCATCAGGAGGCTGCAGTCTTGTTGCTGAGTGTGACCGTTTGCTCTCACAGATCGGCGGCGTCGCCATCGGCCTCGTCAGCGTGACGCGCTGCGTAGATCTGAAGCGGCTGAACGAGCTCTTCGACTTGAGCGTGTTGGACGGTCTGAGCCGGCCGGCGGCTCCGAGTCCCGCCCCGCAGCCGCTGAGCCCCTCCCCGCAGCCGCTGAGCCCCTCCCCGCAGCCGGTGAGCCCCGCCCCGCAGCCGCTGAGCCCCGCCCTGCAGCCGCTGAGCCCCTCCCCGCAGCCGGTGAGCCCCGCCCCGCAGCCGCTGAGCCCCGCCCCGCAGCCGGTGAGCCCCTCTACGCAGCCGCTGAGCCCCGCCCCGCAGCCGGTGAGTCCCGTCCCGCCGTCACTGAGCCCCGCCCCGCAGCCGCTCAGCCCCGTGCCGCAGCCGGTGAGCCCCGCCCCGCAGCCACTGAGCCCCGCCCCGCAGCCGGTGAGCCCCGCCCCTCACGTCTCCTCACATTCGCCGCTTCTCACATTCAATGGAAGTGTTTCAATAACCTTCAGCGTTCGTCTCTTCAGGATTCCAACATCGCCGGCATCCAGTGCTTTGTTATTGACAAGGATTACGAAACCAGGTAAAGTCTGGAGTATTTATTTATTCTCTATTTCCTAAAGTTAAAGGACAACTTGTAATAATCTCTGTTGACAATAAACAGAGTGAACCGACACCTCGTTAGATCTAGTCACAAGTATCCTGATGTGTCCATTAAAACACATCAATGAGCCTCACTGTTGTTCCTTCCTCTTCATCATCATCATCATCACACTGTAGTGTATTCTGACTGAATCACGAAGATAAACACTAAACGTGGATTTATCCGCCGCTGAAAATAGTCCCCAACAAATGCTCTAGTTCCTCCTGTTTGTTTGTTTGTTTGTTTGATAAAAACTACAGCGACCAGCTGTTTTAGGAGATTACAGAGACTTTATTATACATCACACTACGTATGTGAGAGATGCTTTCACATCTTCAGGAGGAACCAATGGGAGCTGAGAGCCACAGACAGGAAGTCAGGAAGCACTGAGAGACAAACAAGTTGTTGTTTCGTTGGCTCCGAGAAAAATAAAAAATAATGGCTAACTCATCCTTTAATTGCAAAATTACTATATATATATATATATATATATATATATATATATATATATATGGGTGGGTGTGTTTGTACATAGTCTTGAGCTCAAGAAACTCACGTTGAAAATGAAACCTTCCAATTTAAATTCATGTATAATCAAATCTTTTAACAGGTGAGATGACGTGTAAGCCGAGTAAAAGTACGAATAGCTACTTTATTGTGTTTAAAAACACAAGAATTTCAACAGAAAGGTGAAAGAAGATGAAGAAAGACAATTCAATTCTATAATCAGATACTACAAGTCCGTCAAAGAGAGGTTGAAGCATCTTTAAACTGTAATAGATTAGCGTGGCTCTGGTCCAGCGTGACTTGGGTCATGTGTAGCCTCGCAGCAGGAGGAGAGCGACGGGTCCTTGGCTCCCGCTGAGCTCCTCTCGCCTCCCAGCTGTTACTAAATATGGAGGCGAGTCGCTTCCTGCCGAGTGTGAGCATATTATTAATGAGCGCCGCGCTCCCGAGTGACAGCAGCGGGCCGGCCGCTCGGCCAGTTGTTCCTCCGCACTGACGCGCCAGCTTTGGCTTCCGGGTTTGGCATCCACACATGTTATCACTAAACACTGTCTTCTTCTTCTTCTCTTCTTCTTCTAGATCAGTGGACGTTATTTCATATGTCTTCAACCATTTCCCCGTGAGTATATCTCGTCTTTGCGCGACAGTAAATACGTTTCTTGAGCTCATGATGTGTGCAAGAAGTTAGAAAGAAGTCCCATCGTGTGAGATGAGCTCCTTGTGTCTGTACCAGAGGTTATTGTGTCTGTGCCAGAGGTTCTTAATCTGTACCAGAGGTTCTTGTGTCTGTACCAGAGGTTCTTGTGTCTGTACTAGTGGTCCTCAGTCTGTACCAGAGGTTCTTGTTTCTGTACCAGAGGTTCTTGTGTCTGTACCAGAGGTTCTTGTGTCTGTACCAGTGGTTCTTGCGTGGGTGTACCAGAGGTTCTTGTGTCTCTCTTTCAGGATCTGGACTTCTGCATCATCTCTGTACCCACGACCTGCCCTGAGTTCCCACTGCTGCAGAGCTTCATCAGAGTGCCGCCTCGCACCTCCATCTCGCCGGCCAGAGACCTCTACGTCCTGCACCGCGCCGGGCTCAGGTGGGCCGACCCGCGAGAAAAATAAGTCAAGTGACGTTAGCTGAAGGATCTCCGGAACCACGACGTTGATAAACTTTATTTAGGTTGCTGAAGAACAGCAAAGCATTGTGGGAACCCTACGAACTCGTAGGAGTCAAATAAAGTGTGATAGATCCTTGTGGGTATATTAGTAAAGTCCTTCGTAAAACCCTAATGCTTTTGTTTCATTGACATTTTTCTTGACTCGATTCTTTTTTGGGGAATCTTGGTCAACACATGCTTGTTATTGAACTAACGATGTGCTCCTGTCACTGCGGTTTGCTGTCGCAGCGGCGTGGAGGTGAGGCCGGCCGCGCCCGCAGACCGGCCGGCCATCTCCGACCTGGTGGCGGATCTGAAGCTCGGTGAGTCCCTGCTGCAGGACCTGGACCGCTACCACGAGACCCGCAGAGACACGGTGAGATGTACAACACACACACACACACACACACACACACACACACACACACACACACACGGCTTGTGTCTTCATCTCTGTGCTCTCTCCTCTCGCAGGACGGCGTGCCGCTGCAGGCCTTCGTGGCTCAGCTGCTGGGGCAAGTCGTGGGGGTCCTGATCCTCCGGGACGAGCAGGTCTGTGTCCTCCGTGGTGCGTTCAGGGTCTGTGTCCTCCGTGGTGCGTTCAGGGTCTGTGTCCTCTGTGGTGGGTTCAGGGTCTGTGTCCTCTGTGGTGCGTTCAGGGTCTGTGTCCTCTGTGGTGCGTTCAGGGTCTGTGTCCTCTGTGGTGCGTTCAGGGTCTGTGTCCTCTGTGGTGCGTTCAGGGTCTGTGTCCTCTGTGGTGCGTTCAGGGTCTGTGTCCTCTGTGGTGCGTTCAGGGTCTGTGTCCTCTGTGGTGCGTTCAGGGTCTACACATTTTCATGTAAATCAGACATATTTACAATAATATCAGTGTTATTATCACAAGTCTGCTGTCAGATTCAGTATCGCTGAAAGCTGCGCGTGAAGTATGACGTCCACTCGTTGGTCACGTGACCGCGTCCTTCCCTCCGTGTCTCCGTCAGGACGTCGGCTACATCCGAGCGCGCTACAACGTGGAGAGCTTCGTCTACTTCAGCCACCACGCCGCCGAGGAGCACGCTCAGGTGCTGCACCTCGTGCTGCATAAGCGCTGCAGCCGCTGCAGCCGCTGCAGCCGCCATTTCTTCAAGGAGGCGCTGCGGCTGAGCCGCCGGACCTGTCTGTTCCTGAGGAGCTACAGCCACGCCCACCAGGAGGTGAGCTCACACACACACACACATACGCTCACACACACACACACACACACACACACACTGACACGGTGTCCTCTCTTCTCCCCTCAGACTTCCTGCGTCCCCCATCTTGACTTCGTCCTCGACTGCTCCGTCCCCGTCCGCCCGCGCCGTCAGATCGTGTTCCCGCTGGAGGAGCTCGGCATCAACGCGCCGGCTCGGCAGATCACGCAGGAGCAGGTTAGAGTGACCACAAGAGGGCGCTGGTCAGACTAACCACAAGAGGGCGCTGGTTAGACTAACCACTAGAGGGCGCTGGTTAGACTAACCACTAGAGGGCGCTGGTTAGACTAACCACGAGAGGGCGCTGGTTAGAATAACCACTAGAGAGCGCTGGTTAGACTAACCACTAGAGGGCGCTGGTTAGACAAACCACGAGAGGGCGCTGGTTAGACTAACCACTAGAGGGCGCTGGTTAGACTAACCACTAGAGGGCGCTGGTTAGACTAACCACTAGAGGGCGCTGGTTAGACTAACCACTAGAGAGCGCTGGTTAGACTAACCACTACAGGGCGCTGGTTAGACTAACCACTACAGGGCGCTGGTTAGACTAACCACTAGAGGGCGCTGGTTAGACTAACCACGAGATGGCGCTGGTTAGAATAACCACTAGAGGGCGCTGGTTAGACTAACCACTAGAGGGCGCTGGTTAGACTAACCACTACAGGGCGCTGGTTAGACTAACCACTAGAGGGCGCTGGTTAGACTAACCACGAGAGGGCGCTGGTTCAACACCATGACTCACGTTGAGGCACAGAGGAGTCAGCAGGGTGTAAAACAGAATGATGGAATGAGCTTTACACACATACACACACTCTCCTACACAGACACACACATACAGACACACTGACACACACACAAATGTTGTGTTGTAAAGTATGGACAATGGAGTAGCTGCAGTCAAAGCAGTGGAAGTGCAGCACTAAAAGGAGAAGAGGCGTAAACAGGAAGTAAACGTGCTGCTAT
Source organism: Clinocottus analis (assembly GCF_023055335.1). NCBI lineage: Eukaryota > Metazoa > Chordata > Actinopteri > Perciformes > Cottidae > Clinocottus > Clinocottus analis. The sequence continues at coordinate 522,655 of NW_027176154.1, read as the reverse complement.
CAGCTGAATCCCGGTGATGGCTGCTCTTGTCTGTGTTCCTGCTGATGTTAATGCGGCCGTGATTCATCTCAATGTCCCGCTCTTCACCTGTGTACGGCGTGTACGGCGCCGCCCCGCGGGCCCGGCGCCCGCGTGATGGTTTCCCTCCATCATGATCTCAGATAAGAGCCTCGGGACCGTTAATCCGATCCGAAGCACCTGTTCCCTCTCCGTCAACACGGGATCGTATTACGGCGACGTGTGGCCGCGCTGAGGGAAGGAGAGCGGCTGCACCTGCTCCACCGCATGCAGATGAGGCGGCGGCCATGTTCACCTGATGACCTCATCTGCTTCATTCCTGCAGCATTCAGATGGATGCAGACACACAGGCTTGTTTTTACCCATGCAGTGACAGTAACGCTCAATGAATGTCAAGAAACTGCGTCTACATCACACTAAGGATGTTTAACTGGATGATGGATGATGATAATAATATTATTAATAATAATAAGAAGAATATCTCCATCTGGTTCAGTGCAGCTTCTTAACTGACGGCTGCAATTATAATACATGTTATTCACTATGAAGGTAGATTTGTGTCTTTTTTACCTGAGCAAATTTCTAGTTTGTAAGTAAATTATCTCCAAATCTTTGCTCTTAATCTAAAAAATTGCTCTAAAAAAAAAATAATAATACGCTCTCAAAAAAAAAAAAATGCTCTCAAAACTAAAATTTTCTCTCCAAAAAAAAAAAAATCCTCTCAAAGACATTTTGGTTTTTTGAGAGCGTATTTTTCTTCTTTTTTTTTTTAAAAGCAATTTTTATTAATTGAGAGCAAAGATTTGGAGATAATTTACTTACAAAGTAGAAATTTGCTCGGGTAAAAAAGACACAAATCTACCTTCATAACTGACATGTTGTGGACAATAACACAAACTTGCCATTGCAACTTCAGACCTGAAAACAAGTGATCAAAAGCATTACAAATAGAAAGAGAAAAACAAGTTAAACCCTTTAAAGTAGTAACCTTTTTATTGCTTCAATTAAAACTATAAAACGCGTAGACATTTCAACTCTTTTATTTTCCTGCTAATCAAACCCAACGGCATCTCGGAGTGCGACAGATGTCGAGCACACACGCCCTCCTGGAAATTATTTGAATATTACACAAAGGTTAATTTCCCCCTCGGGTCGCCCTCCCTCTTTTTCCTCATCTTTTTTTCGCTCGGTGCTGTTTTCATCCAACAAGGTGCATTGTGGGGCCAATCTGCCTAATTACAGATGATGTAGGAGCCATTAGCGCGAGGACCAGAGACGCTCTTTGGCGGAGGAATTAGGACTAATTCCCGCGGGACTCTTTTGTGGTGATTGCGGAGAAGTGTTCCTCAACCGTCAGGTCACAAGTTTGATCCCCGAGGCTCCGTCTCATCACCACCTGAAGCGGCAATTTTCTTATTTTTCTAACTGCTTTATTTTATTTTTATACACAAAGAGCCAACGTCTGGTTGCCACCAAGTGCAAAGTACGAATAAACGCATTTAAAACAAGAGAACCTCAACACATCTTTCCCAGAGGGGTCAGTCTGCAGATTACAACAAGACAAGTTCATTTCATTGGACAAAATGAGAAGCGCTATTAACAATAGCAGCACTGCTAACGGAGATCCAACAGGATGAGAGCTGGTAACATTAGCAGCACCGCTAGCTCTCCTCCTGTTGTTTCTCTGTTAGCGGTGCTGCTAACGTTAGCTCTTCTCCTTTTGTTTCTCTCTTAGCGGTGCTGCTAACTCTCCTAGCTCTCCTCCAGTTGTTTCCCTGTTAGCGGTGATGCTAACGTTAGCTCTTCTCCTTTTGTTTCTCTCTTAGCGGTGCTGCTAACTCTACTAGCTCTCCTTCTGTTGATTCTCTGTTAGCGGTGCTGCTAATGCGCTCAACACAATAGAAACAGGTGGTCGTGATAGAGGATCGGGGCTTTCAGCTGGTTCGTGGTTATGCTGACATGCATTTCTGTGGGATATTTCCCTCTGATGGTGACCGTCTCGCCCCCTCTGCTGCTCTCAGGCTCCGTTTGCTCTCAGCCTCATCAGCAGGAAGTTGACCTTGGAGCCCAAGGTCACCGTCAACGCCAGGATCGTGGTGGTCGGGGCGTCGGACACGGGTTTGTCTTTCCTCGAGGTGCTTTGTCTCTGGTGAGTCTGCCAGAGCGCCATTTGTCTCCCAGATACCAGATAGGCCTGTATATAATAATAATAATAATACATATACATATATAACCCCTCATTCTCCGTTAGCGGTGCTGCTAATGTTACTAGCTCTTCTCCTGTTGGTTGGAGGAGAAAACTTTATTTACAGCGTAATAGGTAACGTTAAACTATATATATATATATATATATATATATATATATATATATATATATATATATATATATATATATATTATACTTTATACTTTATTTACAGCGTAATAGGTAACGTTAAATTATATATATATATATATATATATATATATATATATATATATATATATATATATATATAGTTTAACGTTACCTATTACGCTGCAAATAAAGTTTTCTCCTCCAACCAACAGGAGAAGAGCTAGTATATATATATATATATATATATATATATATATATATATATATATATATATATATATATATATATATATATATATATATATATATATGTATATATATATATGTGTATATATATATATGTATGTGTATGTATGTGTATATATATATATGTATGTGTATGTATGTATATATATATATGTATGTGTATGTATATATATATATATATGTATGTGTATGTATATATATATATGTATGTATGTATATATATGTATATATATATATATATATATATATATGTATATGTATGTATGTATGTATGTATGTGTGTATATATATATATATATATATATATATATATACACATATAAATATATATATATATATATTTATATGTGTATATATTCATTATAGAAATAAAAAATAAATAAACTGTCTATATGTACTGACCTTTTCTGAGTTCGTAGCAGCAGTGACAAATGAAGTCACAATTCTTCCTCCCTAACCACACCGGATTAACCTTTTAAGGGGCCCTGAGGGCTTCCCCCCTACACACACACACACACACACACACACACACACACACCTCTGACCATCTGTGCCTTCTGTATGAACCCTGTCGTCTCCAAGTTCCCATCAAGATGAGCACAGCAGTCTGAGCAGCTCTTCATTATTTGCTTTATTCTGTTTTAGAGGAAGAGTTTGTGATATTCTGGATTTTCTTCTTATGTCAAAGAAAGTGCTCATGGTGACATTTCTGAAATCGCTGCGTGCTGCAACACAAACCAGAACCAGAACTTCGAGGTCTGAAGTATTCACTTCATCACCTGAGAAAGCACCCAGAACCACTGAACCCCAGACCTGAACTCCTAAAGCCTAGAACCTCCAGAGCCCCAGAACTGAAGGTGGAGCAGCCTTCATGACTTCATGGCTTCATCGTCTTTCATTTCCATCAATCTAATCTCTACTAAATGTCACTTGACTCCGGGTCGGCCGTCTCCTGCTCCGTCCGATTCAGAACCGGGGCGATAGCTGCCGGGCTAACACCTCGAAGCCGGCAGGGTCTGGCGAGGGGCCCGACCATGCAGCTGTGGCGAGAGCCATGCAGAACCCCTGCCCCCCCCTCCCCCTCCCTCTCTGCCCCCTCCCTCCTCCGCAGATCTTTAATTAGCAACCGCCGGGCTCTGCGGCAGCGATCTGGTTTGGCCGTCACTAACGAGTCGACTAATGAGGCCGTTAGTGTCCGCTGGACTCACGGTGGATGAGAGGGTGAATGATGGGTCAGTTTGGGGGGCCTGCTGGGCCTCTTCTTATCAGCCCTGCCCAAACATCCCCCCCTCCCCCTCCCCCAGCCCTCCATGTGCTCTCTGAATGCAGCAGCAGCTTCATTACAGGCCCTGACGGGGTCAGACAGATAAAGAGCTCGGCCCTCCGCTCGCTGCCGGGTTACGGGCCCGTCTGGCCCACGCCTGATAACGGAGCAAATCCAGGGCTTCTGGACCCCCCCCTGCCCCCCTTCCCACCACCACCACCTCACCCCTCATCCAGATCCACCAATAATGGGCCTTAATGCCTCACTGCCGCAGAATAAATCCACCTTCTGGCAAAGATTAGAGAGGAAAGTTTGACCGCGCTGGTCGTCTGGCGGCTGGTTGTTGTTGTTGTTGTTGTCGCTCAGAAGGACACAAAGCTCAGACTCCACGTCCCAGAACCCTTCACTTTTTATCATTGAAGTTATTTAAGCAAAACGTATCTGGTGTGCAGCTTCTCACACGGGAGGATGTTTTTGCGTTTGTGAGGAAACGAGGGATTAATCCGTCAATACAAACATCAACAGGTTGTGATTGATAACCGATGCTCAGCTGTTGTTTGTTGTGTAGTTTATTGCAACATTGTTTCTCTCCGAAAGAGAACGTGTGGCTACAATCCTTTATGACGACTTCCATCGACACCTTCTGTGGAGTTACTTATCTGGAACATTTCATATATTTGAGTCGCTTCACTCTTTTCTGTCCCACGACGTCACAACATCCGGTTGGAAGAGCAAACTGAAGATCACTAATCCACCAGCTAGGTGTCAGTTTATCTTTAAGGCTCCATAAGCCGCCATCATCATCGTCATCATCATCATCGTCGTCCAACCCGCTTTCATCCGGTCCGCTGTGATGGAGGTCTGAGATGGAGCTGAGATAAGAGAGGAGCAGGAGGCGCGATGAGGCTTAAAGACTCCGCTGGGCTCCGTTATCTGCCCGGTAACAACCTGCAGGACATTTACATCACAAGGGATTCGTCGTGTACCACGGGCAGTAAAGGAGGAGGAGGAGGAGGAGGGCCGAGCGTTTGTAAGCTTGGGTCAGACTCGGGCCCCCGGGCCTGAAAGCGATGGTTCAGTGATAACACACACAGTGACACACAATAAAGACCATGTAGGTGATTGACAGCCGGCCGTGTGAACAGACCCGTCTTTAGTTTGTTTGTTAAACGACGTCACAGCGTCAGGAGAACGAGGCGGCGGGTCCGTCCTTCAATCAGAAGACCGGTGGTTCGAGTCCCGGCTCCGCTCGTCCACGTGGACGCGTCCGTGAGCGAGACACTGAACCCCCGAACCGCTGAGTCTGTTTCGTGTGGACGTTCGTCTCTCTGGATGAAGGCGTCCGCTAAATGAAATGTGTCCTCTCGCAGTCCGCACCTGAGGTTCAACTACCTGACGCTCGTCTCCACGCACGGGTTCCCCGGAGACCACGAGGACGACGGCTTCCTGTCCACCAGGTGAGAGGGATGTGTTGAGCGTCTTCCAGGGTTCTTACGGTCCTGGAGAACCTGGAAGAGTCCTGAAGTTTAAAAACAATCCTGGAATTTGTTTTCAACTTATACTGTATGCTTTGAATCCTTAATGTTAGTTTAAATACTACATTTGATCACTTTTTACTGTTGACACACATATTTCACTAGATGTTTGCTCATGGAAATTTGGTTCAAAGTCATGGAAAAGTGGTTCAAAGTCATGGAAATTTGGTTCAAAGTCATGGAAAGGAGTCCGGTGGCTTTGGAGAGAGCTTCAGATCCCGTCTGAAGGAAAAGTACGGCATCGATCAGTACTTGAGATGCTTTGATGCTGGTTTCGGACGCCATGGTTTTCGGGTATCAGACAGGTGTTTGGGTCTCGTTCCTGCAGTCACGCGTACAGCAGCGCAGACCTGGCCCGGCTGCCTCTGCACGCCGGCGTCACCGTGGTGACGGGGAAGATGGTGGGCATCCACAGGAAGTCCAAGCGCATCCGGGTGTCCGGCGGCGCCAAGGTGCCCTACGACCACCTGGTCCTCTGCACGGGCCTCCAGTACCAGGTGAGACCAGGAGACGCTGCGACTCCGAGACCACACCGACCGCGAGCATGGAGAATAATGTTTGCTCATAAACGTGTGGTGAAAAGTCATGGAAATCTGGTTTAAAGTCATGGAAATCTGGTTTAAAGTCATGGAAATCTGGTTTAAAGTCATGGAAATCTGGTTTGAAGTCATGGAAATCTGGTTTAAAGTCATGGAAATCTGGTTTAAAGTCATGGAAATCTGGTTTGAAGTCATGGAAATCTGGTTTAAAGTCATGGACATTTGAAAATATTCATGTTTTTTAAAAACGGGAACTTAATGATCTCTGCATCCACAGGGTGTTTAACTTCATTTCAAGTACGACAGTAGCACAACCCTCGTGAGGAGAACTGGTGCAACGTGAATCCATTTGGAATAGTTGTTATTCTGTCCGTATGGATCAAACTGCCATTGTGGATCCTTTCACTGTTTTTATGACTGTTTTACTTTTTATGCGTCTCTTGCTGCTGTAATCCTGCAATGTCCCCACTAACGGCTCATAAGATAAGATAAGATAATCCTTTGTTAGTCCCTCAGTGGGGAAATTACAGGATTACGGCAGCACTGCTCACAAGTAATAAGATAAAAGAAACAAGTAATATAAATAAACAATAGAACGGTAATAAACAGATTGAACATTTAAGAAGATTAAGAAGAAGAAGAAGAATCAGCAGTAACAAAGAAGAATATTAAATTTACAGATGGAATAGAAAATTGTATTTACAGATTAAAAAAATGTACAAAGTACTGAAAAATAGAGTGAATATTGCACAAGTGCCTGGATTAAAGTGATCTCATCTTAACTGCCTCTTTCTCTTTCGGGTCGTGGTCGCTGGACGCCGACGTGGCGCCGCAGGTTCCCCGTCCCGCCGGCGTGGACCTCAACCCGTCCGGCACAAACAAATCCCGGTACAGCGGGCCGGTCCCCTCCAACCTCTTCACCCTCAACGACCTCCACGACTGCGCGGCTGCTCGCCGCTGGCTGCTCGCCAACTTTGTGGAGCTGGAGGGTAAAGAAATACACACACACACACACACACACACACACTGAACCTAGAAGGGATGCGTGGTCGCGTGTCATTACTCAGCCAGTCGGCGCTGAAGTGCCTCGGTGTAATTAGCAGCTAATTAGCTGCAGAGAAATCTTTCATCTCTGCCAATCAGGGCGGCGCTCTCGCATCGCTCTCTGAGAGTCATCAAGCACCACGTTAATCTGCCCTCTGAAGGAATTGTGCGGCGCGGGAGAGTGAGCGCCTTTTGTACGCACTAATTAGTTCATCCCAGTCATGAAGGGAAAACCATTAATACATGCAAATCACAGCAGACTCCAGCAGAGAGATACCATGTTTATTTCCATATTTTAGTAATAATAATAGCGGAGAGCGAATGTGAATATTAGACTGAAGCGGATGTTGCGGTTCTGTCTCGGCTCTTTGAGGGGAAACAAATCATTTCATGAAGAGATGGAAGCTTCTCTTCCAGGAGCTTAGAGGAGACAGACGATGACACATCGGAGGAATAAATCCCCAGATTGTCTCTGTTGTCCTGAGGTACAAGTCCTGTAACGCGAGTAGAGAGCAGAGCCGTTCCTATCGATCGCTCATCAGTCTGTTCCTGCTTTTCATGTCCGCTAAAGAAAAGTGAGTTCTGACAAATAAAGAAAAGTCTCGCTGTACCGCCTGGTTTTCTATTTTTTCAAGGACTTCATTCTGCATTCTTTTGTTTGTGGACGTAGAAAAGCTTGTTTCCTTGGGTGGATCTACAGGGGTATGGATTTATTGACGAGGCTTTTTGTCCCAGCAACCTCGGTGGTTTCAGCACCACGGACAGAGAAGCACAGAAACACAGAAACAAAACCTTCTCAATGAAGCGAAAGTAGCTGCAGAGTTTAGAAATCTACAGTTTCACACGAGGTCACGAGGTCACGAGGTCGAGGCTGCTTTTAATTTCATGTTTTCCACTTTGCAAACGGCTGCATAAGAGTTCCTTCCGCCCGCAGATCCGTAGTTATCAATGTTATGCGAACACTCATCGCTCAGGGCCGCAGCCCCGAGAGGGAAACGGTTCAACGTCATGTGACGAGGAACAGCCAATCTTTTCTTTCTTCTGTAAATGTCCGTCTGCGGTACATTTAAAGGAGGAAGATGGTTATTGACGTAAGCAAACGAAAAGAACACCAACATATGTTCAGGCCCTTTCCTCTAAATGTCATCGCTAAAGTAAAGTGTGTGTCTGCAGCCATGAGGGCTGTTTCATAATGTTATCATAAAACACATGTGAGATGTTCAGATGTGTAAATATCAGTCAACATGTTTCTAGTTAAGAGGAAATGAAGACACACAGACACAAATGACAAGGTTTCAGGTCCAACTGTGAAAAAAAAGAAATTTCAGGATGTTTTTTTGTTTTCACTAAATGTTTTGCTCATGGAAATTGGGTTATCAGTCGTAGAAATTTGGTTACAAGTCATGAAAATTTGGTTAAAAGTCATGGAAATTCATTGGTTAAAATGTGTCTGAACCCTGGAACTAGAACTCCAGACTCCACCTTTTAAAATGCTCTTTGTCATAATGTCATCATTAGTAATAATGATAGATAATAATATATATATATAATGAATGATTCTCCGGCGCTCAGTCTTCATCGGTTCCTTCCTCGTGTCTCTCCAGACGCCGCCGTCGTCTACGGAAGCGGCCTCGACGTCTTCACGGCCGCCGAGGCTCTGCTAGGCCTCGGCGTCCGGGGCGACCGCGTCCACCTGGTCCTCACGCCGCCGGAGCCAGGGGGCGCGTCCGGCCTCGGCGACCCCGTCGTGGAGAAAGCCGTGGCGGTGGCCCTGGCGGAGGCCGAGGTGCGCGTCCACCGCGGCCGCCTGCTGGCCCTGATGAACGACGGCGGGCATCCGGAGCCGCTGGCGTCCGTGACCTTCAGCTCCGATGCGGAGGAGCCCCTCCTCCGGCTGCCCTGCGGCGTGAGTCCTCTTTCTGACCGGTTTCAACCGGTTTCAACTGGTTTTTACTGCTCCTCCAAGCAGCAATTCTCTCTCCCTGGCTTCCTCCTTCCAGGTGTTCATCAATCTCTCCAACAGAGGAGTCGACTCCGACGCCTTCCGGAGCATCAGCGGCTCCTTCCTGGTCTTTGACGGCCGGCTCGTGATCGACGCCACGTTCCACACCTGCGATTCGTCGATTTCCGCCGCCGGACCGCTCACCAAGCTCTCCCGCTGCTACTACGCGGACGAGTGGTCGCACGGCAACTTCAACGCCAAGGAAGTGGGCCGGGAACTGGCGGCCATGTTGCTGCCGCTCTTCGACCCGACACTGCAGGTCGCGGTGGAGCCGCCGCCCGAGCCGAATCGCCTCCTGCCGCACTACAAACAACCCAAGATTCAAGGTCAGGGGTCATGTGTGGGACGTGTGGAGCAAACTAGATGTTCAGGGGTCTCATGGGGTTCTGCAGCGAAGTCCAGAACCAGGTTTATCTCCACGATTTTGTACCTTTCTGTTTATCAAACGCGAATCATAGACTTCTATACAACCAGAGGAGTCGCCCCCTGGTGGTCAGGAGAGAGAATGCAGCTTTAACACATGAAGCATAGACTTCTATACAACCAGAGGAGTCGCCCCCTGGTGGTCAGGAGAGAGAATGCAGCTTTAACACATGAAGCATAGACTTCTATACAACCAGAGGAGTCGCCCCTGGTGGTCAGGAGAGAGAATGCAGCTTTAACACATGAAGCATAGACTTCTATACAACCAGAGGAGTCGCCCCTGGTGGTCAGGAGAGAGAATGCAGCTTTAACACATGAAGCATAGACTTCTATACAACCAGAGGAGTCGCCCCCTGGTGGTCAGGAGAGAGAATGCAGCTTTAACACATGAAGCATAGACTTCTATACAACCAGAGGAGTCGCCCCTGGTGGTCAGGAGAGAGAATGCAGCTTTAACACATGAAGCATAGACTTCTATACAACCAGAGGAGTCGCCCCTGGTGGTCAGGAGAGAGAATGCAGCTTTAACACATGAAGCATAGACTTCTATACAACCAGAATTCCTTCACAACCCAGATCTCAGGTCCTCTCCTGTGTTCTCCTCGCCTCTCGTCCTCTCCGGGTTTTTCTTGCTCTGCTTTTAATCTGACAGAATTCACGCTGCCATCATATGTATTATTTTGTTCCATGAGGCTTTTGTGGACCCCCCCCCACCCCCTTCCTCTTATTGTTCCCCCCCCCCTCCTTTATTGCCCCCCCCCCCCCCCCCGTGTCATTGTGCCGGCTCTCAAACCCCCGGCTGGGGAACAATGACGCATTGTGCTGCTGTACAGTCACACAGCCAGCGAGGCCGCTCGCTCGCAGCCGCCACTCGGCTGCCATGAAGCACGCGTGAACTTTTTCAGAGCGATGTGCGTGTGTGTGTGTGTGTGTGGGGGGGGAGGGGGGGGGCGAGGGTTAAAGAGGACGCTCTGAGCTCATTGCCATGACATGACCATCCTGCCGTTGTCACGGTTTCCTTCTGATAAAAGCTTCTTTCCCTCTGACACCATGATCGCTCTTTTGAAGGGACAACGTGTTCTTCATTCATTCTGTGTGGAGCTATAATCATGATTTTATTCACAATGAGCACTGTAAATGCACCTAATATCACCTGTGACAACGTGTGTGTGTGTGTGTGTGTGTGTGTGTGTGTGAGTGTGTGTGTGAGCAACTTCTTGTGTTGCTGCTATATAAATACTTTGTTTACAGACAATAATAAATACAGACTCTTTTGCTCTTTTTCTTCATTAATTGAATATTTTTCTCTCATAAATTGATCATCGTATTGATCAGAGTGTTGATCAGAGTATTGATCATCCTGACCTCATGGCTGCTCTCTCCTCAGGTGGGACGCTGCCTGGAGGGCTTCACTACCTGCACCTCACCAAACCGCCGTCCGGCAACCCGGCAGTCGCTCAGCAGGTACGTCAACAGACTGTTGTTGTTGTTGTTGTTGTTTTCATGGACCGCCGCAGCCTCGTTGATAAGTCTTGGTCTGCGTGAAGGTACAGGACGGCGATGGCGTCGGCGTCGGCATGGTGACGGGCCGGGCGGAGACGGGGAACTACTTCCACCTGCGTCTGGACGCCTTCGAGCTGGTGGAGACGCTCACCTGCTTGTCCCCGAAGCTCCTCCCCCTGCCCGTGCACAACTACCTGAGTCTGTACGGGAGGCACCAGCAGCTGCTGGGCCAGCTGAGCAGCCGCTACCAGCAGGGCCTGGTCCACGACCTGCACAGGTACGGCACACACACACACACACACACACACACACACACACACACACATCAAAACAACACAAACACTGTTGAGAGATTCTGGCCTGAAGTGTCTTTTGTCCTCATGTTGTCTGAGTGTTTGCTGGTGTGACTTTGTGTGTGTGTGTGTGTGTGTGTGTGTGTGTGTGTGTGTTAGTCAAACAGCGGGTGACCTGCTTCTGAGGTTCCAACACAAATGACCTCCAGATATGGACGTCTATTGTCCCGCCTCCTAATCTGTTTATGCAGCTCCCCAATCTGTCTTTGTGGAGAGAGACAAAGACCCCCCCCCCCCCGCCCCCGACACACACACACACACACACACACACACACACTTTACCCCCCCTGCAGAGGACGCCCGCCTCTCTCAGCTGACTCGTAAAGTCATTGTGAGGCTGACGAGCATCAGGAGCCGTTAAAATCATTGATTGACCGCATGAAGCAGAGGGTCATTCAGACAGTCCTGTGGTGTATGCGTGTGTGTGTGTGTGTGTGTGTGTGTGTGTGTGTGTATTCTCTCTTGTGTCGAGCAATGCAGTTCTGCAGACACACATTGATGGAAGAAGTACTTCTACCTGAGTAAAAGTACTCGTACATATATAATGTTTAAAACAATCAAAAGAAGTTCAGAAGTAAAAGTGTGTGTTTGTGTGTGTGTGTGTGTGTGTGTGTGTGTGTGTGTGTGTGTGTGTGTGTGTGTGTGTGTGTGTGTGTGTCTCTACAGTTTCTTCAGACAGAGCTGGTGCTTGGCTGTGTTTCATGACAGGTTCTCAGACTTTGAGGAGGAGCTTCAGCAGAACTCAGACACAGTCAGTGCTTTTTATTTATATTCTCATTGATTTAAAAGTACAACGATGCTGAATACAACATGTAAACCAGTCTGTACAACAACAACAACAACAACAACCTGTGGACATGAACATAACTCGTCCTCTGTGGTCCTGCAGGAGCTCGGGTCTCTGAGGAGCAGCGCTGTCAGGTATCTGACCTACAACAGGAACCTGCTGCCCATGTTCGCCCTCCCGGGACAGCTGTGATGTCACAACATGATGCTGTGACATCACAGCATGACATCACAGCATGATGTCACACAGTGACCTCACAGCGTGACCTCACACCGAGACGTCACAGCATGACATCATGTCATCACAGCGTGACAAAGATAAAACTTTTTCAAAGCCAGCTATTATTTTTGAGAAGTTTCTTCTTCTTCTTCTTCTTCTTCTTCTTCTTCTTCTTCTTCTTCCACTTTAATGTTTCTTTGTAGCTACTTATCTTCCTCTCTACCTCCCTCTCTCTCTCTCTTCCTCTCTTCTGTGTTTTTGTTTCGTTCCAACTGTAACTGAGTTTATGGCTGCAGCAGCGTGACCAATCACACGGCTGGAGATGAAGGTTGTGAGGAGGAGGAAGAAGAGGAGGAGGAGGAGGAGAAGAACAAGGAGGAGGAGGTCCCTCTCCAGCTGTATGGTAATGAGCTGAAGCCGTCACAACAACACATGTCGTCCTCCGGCTGCTGGTGCGAATCCTTCAGCAGCGACACGTTCCACACGTTACGTCATGCAAACGACCTGATGCCCCTGAACGCCTCACGCAGACATGTCATTCACTTATTTATATTATCTCCTCAAGTTAGAGTGCAATGTAAGAAATATCCATCCTATAATAACTTCAGTGTCTCCATAATGTTCTTCCATTCTAAGAGAGTCTGGTAATAAATAGTTTTAGTTTTTTAGCGGTATTCTGTAAAGGAACTTTTATCATTAGTGGCGTTGATAATAAATACTTTTCTTTACCCATTCACACTGATTCATGTGTTCATCAGAAGACAAGATTTCCCATGAGTATACGGTGTGCAGTAGAGGGCAAATTTAATGTGTTTTTCACAAGATCCTGACGTTTCTCTCCAGTCCAAGTATGACATCACGCGCTCTGAGCGGCCCAATACACACCGATGATAAAGACAGAAAAGGCGGGAAAAAAACAAAAAACAAAAATGCTGGCAGTTAGAAAAGTATAACAGATATCAATAAGTGGAGTCATGAGGTAACAGCTGAACGATTTGTCAACATTTTAAACGTGAGATGGCGTCTCTAGCTGAAAGCACGGCAGAGCCTTTAGCTTTGGAAGTTTAAGAAATTAAAAGCGGATTTGAAGATGTTCTTCATTGGAAACCATTTATTTTTATTTCGATGAAAAGCTTAATAATTTGAATATTTGAAAAAAATATTTAAAAATGTAAAAGCGTAGAATAATAGCTGAAGGTTTGTCAACATTTGAATCGGTGTCTCTAGCTGAACGTATGAAGAACCTGTTTGAAACGTTTGAAGTAGAAGATGATTTGAAGATTTCCTCACTGGGTCCAGTTATTGAAAAAAAAAAATCATAAAAAGCTCAATAATTCAAAAATTTGAAAAGTCAGAAATATGAAAAGTCATAGCCATCGTGTCCTTAAGTAGCTGAATATTTGAATAATTCAACTTTTTTCTGTAGCTGAAAATATGAAGGAGTAGATAAGGTCCAAAATACGTACGGCAGAAACAGAAGAATAATTTTAAGCTTAAGAAAGATTTGAAGAACAACTTGAAGTATTTCAACTATTAAAGTTTTGAAGAACAATTGTTCTTCAAAACTTAGCTGAAGTATTCCAACTAATAAGAAATATGTATAAACGGCAGCGTTTTGATGCTAACTTTGGACACTAAACCCAGCCAAACGCACCCTGAATGCAACTGGAACGAGTCTTTCCTTCATCCAGTGACCTCCCAGCATGCCCTGCGGTGCCGGCTGACCGGGTCCGATGTGACCTTCAGGCTTGAGGGTTCCTGTGTTTTACAGCTCCAGATAATCTCTGTTTGTCCCATTTGGTGACACAGAAACGCACACTGATTACACACAGCACGCGCCGCCGGTGTACTGGAGGCCAGATTGTTCTCTTGGGTGGAGGGAGAAAGGGGGGGGGGGGGGGGCACCA